>NC_064810.1:4769199-4970653 GCF_023721935.1 Panthera uncia
GGGGGGGGGGGGGGGGGGGGGGGGGGGGGGGGGGGGGGGCAGGGTAAGTGGCGGCAGGGGTCCCGGGGGAGGAGGTGAGGACAGAGAGGAGGTGGGAGATGGACACCACCGGAAGGGTGTGAGTGGTGACACGGGGTGACATTGCGCATTGGCGTTTTGACATCGCGTATGTGGCTGCTGTGTTGAGAGGACGCGGGAGGACATGGAAGCAGCCCCCGGGGAGGAGTCCCTTAGCACTTTGAGAGATGGCACCACCCGTGAAGGGGGTCACCTTGTTGGCGTAGACATATGAAGGCTGCGTGTTGGGATGTCCCGATGCTTGCATTGAGGCTGGCAGAGAAAGTGACAATTGCTTTTTAATTCTCATCGACTTCTGATGGCTGTGTGATGAGCAGTACGATGGGGGAGGGGCGGGACGGGGTGGGGGGGTGGGCAGGGAGAGAGGAGCCAGCGGAGGGAGGAGGGAGAGACCTGGGCTCAGCCGGGAGCCCGCTCAGTTTGTGATGCGAAGCCACATCCTGTCCTGGTGAGCCTGGAGGGGGCTTCACAGGGGAGGTCTGGGCGGGGACTGGAGAAGTAGGAGATGCCAATCTAGTGACACCGCTGAGACTGTCAGGGTGTGAGAGCGCAGGGAGCAGGTGTGTGGAGGGGAGAGAAAGGTCCGAGGGCCGAGTGCTGGGACGCTCAAGTTCAGAGTCAGGAAATGAGCGGGAACCAGGCATCATCAGTCGTGTCTACTGTCCCGCCTAGGGTGACGCGCGTGGTCACTGGTGACTTTTGTGACGGCAGTTTTGGTGGAGCGATGGGGACAAAAGTCTGCCAAGAATGTGAGAAGAGGAGGCCGGAGGGAAAGGGGAAGCCAAGGGAGGACTTGAGGGGAGGAATAACAACACTTCGGTGTGTGTATGCACCTAGGAATGATCCAGTAGAGAAGGGAGATGTGATGGTTTAAAAAATAAGAGGAAATAAATGGTTCTACAGTCTCTCTAGTTCGATAGAAAGATACGTAGATACATAGATTGACGTGAGTGGGTAATTGGTAAAGAATATGTTCTGTTGTTGACAAGCTTTTGGGTTAGTTCACCGATTTGGGGTTTTTGTACAAATATATACCAGCAACAGAAGCGTGTTTTCATTTCCATTGTTTCAGATCCTGGTCAGCACTTGGTATTAAACTTCCTAATTTTTACTAATTTCATGTGAAATCTACATTCCCCCCCCCTTTTTTTTAATGTTTATTTATTTTTGAGAGAGACAGAGACAGGGCTTGAGCGGGGGAGGGGCAGAGAAAGAGCAAGACACAGAATCCGAAGGAGGCTCCAGGCTCCGAGCTGTCAGCACAGAGCCCGAGGGGGGCTCGAACTCACGGACCATGAGATCATGACCTGAGTCGAAGTAGGACGCTTAACTGACTGAGCCACCCAGGCGCCCCTACATTTCCTTTTTAATGAGGCTGATCATCTTTTTAAAAACATTTTTAAAAAGTCTTTTTTAGAGAGAGTGCTAGCGGGGGGAGAGTGAGACTCTTAAGCAGGTTCTGTGTTCAGCACAAGGCTTGACACGGGTTTCGATCCCACGATCCTGGGGTCACGACCTGAGCCGAAATCAAGAGTCAGATGCTCAACCGACGGAGCCGCCCAGGTGCCCCAGAGGCTGAGCATCTTTCCACGTGCGTGTTGCCAGTCGTGTGACGTGCCTGCCTATGTCCAGCGCACTGACTGTTGTCATCGTATTTGTTTACTTCCCCCTCTTTGTTTTTAAATGTTAAATTATACATTGTTTATGCTGATCCCGTGTTATTTATATGGCTACAAATATTTTAAATGTTTTCCCATTTGTTGCTTATATTTTACCTTTTTGGTTCTCTTCTTGATGAATAGGTGATCTTAGATTCATTTCACTATTTTTTAAAATTTAATTTAATTTTTTAAAATTTATTTACTTAAATTCAAGTTAGTTAACATACCCCGTAGTCTTGGTTTCAGGAGTAGAACCCAATGAATCATCTCTTACATATGACACCCAGTGCTCATCCCGACAAGTGCCCTCCTTAATGCCCATTTAACTCCTCCCCCACCCACCTCCTTTCCAAAAACCCGCAGTTTGTTCTCTGTGTTTAAGAGTCTATGGTTCGCCTCCCTCTCTGTTTTCATCTCATTTGTCCACGTCACCATTTTTGATTAGTTTTTTGTGCCTTAAAAAATGGCTTCCTACCATAAGCTTTCCTACCTTGTTTTCTAGAATAGTTGGTATTGGGTTTTATCTCCTGAAGCCCTTGATTCATCTGGGGTAGACTTTTGTCTGGTGAGAGACAGGGATTCGATTTCATTGGCCTCCATCAAGATCACGAATAGTCCCGGCCTCATTCTGTCCGCATTTCCTCCTTTCATTGTCCATAGCTTCCCTCACGCAGGTGGGCCTCCACACGTGTGCAAGGTCTCTTCTGGCCTCTGCCGTCTGTTCCAGAACCCACCCGCGTGGCCCGGCATCAACACCACACTGGCTCCGCGACCGTGGCTTCATAAGTAGTCTGCTTTTCTGGAAGGGCGAGTCCGTGCTCCTCTTGGCTCGTTAGGCTTTTGTGTAAATTGTGAAGCAGAATATCCAAATTTCTCTGAACGTCCTTTTAGGACTTTGTTGGAACAGCAAAACATTGTGTTTAAGAAGACCCCGGAGCCCGTATCCTTAGCACGGAATTCTGCTTCTTACTAACTGTGTGCGTCACTTCCTTCCCCAGCAAAACAGAGATGGTAGAAGGGTTTTCTCACCATGGGAGGAGTAAAGAGTTGCTGTCCACGAAGCCCTGGAGGGTTGCCTGGTATTCAGGAAGTGCTAAGTAAGTGTAAGGTATCCTAATTATTGTGATTTTTTATTGGGCTTACTTTTGATCTGTTGATCAGTTTAAGGAACTTTGACCTCTTTATATCACAAGGACAAAGATCAATTTTGAGGGATGATAGGGAGAGTTCTCTAGATCCAGGACTCATGAGAAATATTGAGAACTTTTGACCAGACGGGAACATCTTATCTGAGTCACTCTCTGTGTCGGGAAGAGCTCTTATTTATGAAAGTATAAATTATGAATTAATATTCGTAAAAACTTATGTATTAATTTTTAAAAGTAATTTTTATTTATCTTAGACATTTTAGCTTTTTGTAAAAATTGGATTTTCCCCTTGTTTTTTTTTTTAATTTTTTAACGTTTATTTATTTTTGAGACAGAGACAGAGCATGAATGGGGGAGGGGCAGAGAGAGAGGGAGACACAGACCCAGAAGAAGGCTCCAGGCTCTGAGCCGTCAGCCCAGAGCGCGACGCGGGGCTCGAATTCACGGTCCGTGAGATCGTGACCTGAGCTGAAGTCAGACGCTTAACCGACTGAGCCACCCAGGCTCCCCTTTTTTCCTTTTTTAAAAAATGTTTATTTATTTATTTTGAGAAGAGGGAGCATGCGTGAGTGAGAGAGAGAGAGAGAGAGAGAGAGAGAGAGAGAGAATGCTAAGCAGACTCTGCACTATCAGCCCAGAGCCCGACGCGGGGCTCGAACTCACGGTCCGTGAGATCGTGACCTGAGCTGAAGTCGGACGCTTAACCAACTGAGCCACCAGGCGCCCCGGATTTTCCCCTTCTGATACGAGCAAATCCTCTTTGCTTTTTTTTGGGGGGGGGGTGTGAAATTCAATCTTTCTGGTAGGTTAACCTCTTTTATTATATCAGGGTAGGGAAACAAGTTCAGAAAAATATAGCTTGTGGAGAAAAGTCTCTCATTTTCCGGGACTCGTAAAGACCTTATTTGTTTCAGGTGACAGGCCCCAAGTGCGATCAAAGGACATTATTGTCAGAAATGGCAACTGTGATGTAGCAGAGTTGCTGCCAGGAGTTGATGATGCAGAAACAATTCATTTTGGGTCAGATGGTGCTGAATGGGGGGTTAGTAATAGCACTTTGCCATATTAATTTCTATGCGAATAGCGTCTGTGGGACCACCCATTACGTTCATTCGTGGGATTGATTGCTCTTTGCAGGTTGCTACCAACAATCCTGCCCTGTTGCTTTTCAAAAGTGAGTGCTTCACCACTTTGTTTTCAGGCCGTAAGGACCATTAATTGAGATCCTGATCTGCTCCAAGTGGAGTAGGATTTTATAACTCAATGCAAAAATATAAAAGAAAAATATTACTGATAAAAATAATGATGATGATGAAGATGGAGGTGGTGATGATAGTTGTGAGGATGGTAATCATGATGATAATAGTGATGATGGTGAAGATGGTGGTGATAATGATGATGGTGGTGATAATGATGATGGTGGTGATGGTGGTGATGATGATGGTGATGTTATGATAATGGTTATGTGATGGTGATGATGATGGTGATGATGATGGTGAGGATGGTGGTGAGGATGGTGGTGATGATGATAGTGGTGATGGTGAAGTTGGTGATGATGATGGTGATGGTGGTGATGATGATGGTGGTGGTGATGATGGTGGTGGTGATGATGGTGGTGGTGATGGTGGTGATGATGGTGGTGGTGGTGATGGTGGTGATGATGGTGGTGGTGGTGATGGTGGTACCGAAGATGGTGATGATGATAATGGTGATGATGATGGTGAAGATGGTGGTGATAATGATGATGGTGGTGATGATAGTGAAGATGGTGATGATGGTGATGATGTTATGATGATGATGATGGTGATGGTGATAGTGAAGGTGGTGACAGTGATGATGGTGGTGGTGATGGTGGTAGTCATGATGATGGTGGTGGTGATGATAATGGTGATGATATCACCTTTCTCATGGGGTTTTGTGAGGTTGGGACCTAATCCATGTAAAATAACCAGCACAGAGCCTGGTCCACTAAAGGGGATACATTAAATCTCAGCTGCCCTGAACTTCTCTCCCAAACCTTCTATTCTATATCTTCTGTGTTGTCTGGATTTTCTTTATTGGGTTAAATATATCAGTTTTACATTGTTGCTCTATCAAATAATTATAAATTTGATGACTTAAAACAACATACATTTTGTTCTCTTACAGTTGGGAGGTCAAAGGTCTGAAATCAGATCTCACGGGCCAAAATCAGTGTGTCAGGGCACTGTGCTCCCTCCTGAGGCTGTGGGAGAGAATCAATTGCCTTGTCTTTACTTGCTTTAGAGCTCCTTCGTCCATATATAAAGTGAGCAGTGTAGCATCTTGTTTTAGCGGTCACATTGTTTTATTCTATATCAAATACACCTCTGTCTCTCTCTGACAAGGACACTTGTGATTGCATTTATGGCCTACCCAATAATCTCCCCATCTCAGCCTTTAACTTAATCACATCTATGAAGCCTTGTTGGCAGATAAGAAAGTGTTCATAGGCCTGGATACCTTTGGGGGCCATTGTTCAGTTTACCACAATAAGAATAAAATAAATTCAAAATGAAAACACTTCATATTGGTGCCAGTTTATTACAAAATAAACCTATCATGCTCAGCAAAGTCATATTTCACACAGTGTCCCTCATTCGTTAGTAAATGTAGGAGTTATACATAGAGTGATAGAAATCAATTCATTGGCCTTGGACTCCCGGTGAAGATTTCGGTCGGCATAGCTAAGAGTTGAGGCTAAAGCTGCTTGGAAGTTATGTATTCTACGTCTTATGGTGCCAAAATTACCTTGGGCTTTGACCGTGGATGTTGTGTGTGGCTTTACAGGTTAGATATAAAGATATGCAGGGCACCCACTAGAGTTGTGCAGTGCACAACATGTGTGGCTGTAAATGGTGGGCTTTTTGTGATGCCCACGGGATTCTAATCTCCAGAAACGTGAGGTCCACGTCTGTCTTGTATCCCCACTACTTACTGTAGTGCCAGGCATAGAGTAGGCGTTCGTATTTAGGAAGCAAAGCAATGAACAGATGCGTATTCGGTGTGAGAGCCACCAAGTAGCTCCTCGTCTGTGGTTCCCAGAACAATGGCGTCTCAACATCGGCTGCACATTAGACTGACCTGAGGGAGATCTTAAAAAAGAAAGTTCTTGTGCTGGATCCTGTTCACAGAGATTCTGATTTCTTTGGTCTGGGTGGGGCCATGGTATTACTACACTTTAGAAAGATCCTGGGTGCCTCCACTGTGCAGCCCGGTAGCTAACCATTGTTCCGATATCGTGATTCTCGGATTTCAGTGTGCATTAGAACTGCCTGGAGAACTCGTTGGAATGCAGGGTCTGGAGCTGGGGGCTGAGCTGTGCATTTCTAACAGGCCCCCAGGTAAGGCTGACGCGGTTGGTCTGGGGAACTACTGACACTCAGTGCTCTGGAAGGTAATAGAGAACATAAATCCCTTCACTATGCACAGGAGAAAAATAGTTGGGGATGCCGTTTTGGAAGTGTGTGTGCATGTTTAATGCGGAAGTAAGGCACATGGTAAGAACCTACGCCGTGAATTTACAATAAACGATACTGTTCCTTTCATCCAACAGCCTTTCAAAGTAGGCATTTTAAATTTCTGATTTTTTTAGGGTTTTTAAAATTTGTTTTTTGTTTTGTTTCTGTTTTTGTTTTTAGCCAACAAACTAGAAAGAGAAGGAGATGACTAATTTTGCTCAAGCTACTCGTGACCTTTCCGTGTGTCCCAGAGTCACACCCTGTGGGAGGCTAGAGGCCACTCGCACTATCTTGGGCTCACCTTTCTCCTCTTCTGATCACTGTCCCTGCTCTGACCTCAGGGGACGGTGTGATGGGGCCCATGGAGCTCTAACCGGATTTTCTTGCTAACTTCTGTGTAAGGGGAATGTCCTTGGTCCTCCCTGCATGGTAGCAATGCCTATCCAGCTAGGACATCTTTGATTAGCTTGAACCAAAAGTCTCCACACCGACCAATACACGCTTGGAAAGTGACAGCAGCCTGAGATTTGCTGACCTTCATGTCATTCTCAACTTCGGATATTTGGACCAGGACCTTGTACATCCCAGGAGACATTTTTCAGAGCGGAGCCACTTTTCCCGAAGCCTCCTTGCTGGCTGTCCTCCCTGTCTTTCCGAGTCCTCCTCTGACCCCAGTGTCCCTACCACCCAGAAGTCTGTGGTCCCCAGCCCGCCTTGCTTGGGTCAAAGACCTTGATGTCATCCAGAGGGACCCAAGACTTCCTTCCATTCGCTTTATCCAAACTGATACTGTCTGTTTTTGAAACACACGGCAACACTAAACTAACGCAAAAGATTCTATGATTAGAGTAGTTTGCACTGCGATGTAAGCAAGGCTTGATGGACGTCTTGAATTTTAAAGAGGAACTTGTCATGACTTTCAAATATGAGAAAATACTGGCAAGGAAGACATCTGTGGACAGAAAACGCCACGGGCAATTTCCCGACCTTCTTCCCGGGCTGCCCTTCACTCGGGCAGGGAAGAAACCCACAGCTTTAGGATTCTGACCAGACCATCCCCTCAGCTCCCTTTAGCAAGGGGCAGGCGTGGCTGGAAGCTGGCTGGGAACATTTGAAACTTCACGTCTCAGATCTGGAAGGAGGCCTCCTGTATTCGTTTGCTCCTCCCTACGAGGTGTAAGTTTCACTTATGGCAACATTTACGGGCACTGTTTTAGGTGGTTCAGGCAGGGGCTTTCCAGGGTTGCTGGCTGTGGGGTTGCCTCCGCTCACATATAGGTGTTCCTGCTGTTCTCCAGTTAGAGGCTGGTGTGCGTTTGCTTGTAACGGTTTGCTGTCGATGATGGCGAGGAAGCGCCTCACGCACATCTCCCAGAGACGGTCCGCCTGATGAAAGTTTCCGCCCGGGGGCAATGGGCTGGCTGTTGGAAATAAGGTTCCAGAATTACAGGCTAAGGTGAAGTAAGCAACGGAGATCAAACTCCACGCCAGATTTGGATCTTCTTTGCTGGAAGAAAACTTTCACCTACATGCTGTAAGTGACACAGCAACCGTGGGACATAAAAGCTGTATTTTATCCACGGCGTTACGGGCTGAGTTGTGTTCCCCGCCCCCAATGCTTACGTGGAAATCCTGATCCCCAGCACGTCAGCCTGTCACTGGGTTTGGAGACAGGGCCTTTAAAGAGGGCCTTAAGTGAAACTGATGTCATAGGCTGGGCCCTAACCCAGTGTGATCGGCGTACTTACAAGTCATGGGAAGTAGGACACGGACACATGCAGAGGGATGGCCGTGCGAGGACGCAGGGAGAAGGTGTCACCCACACGTGTACCAGGGAGAGAGGCCTCGGGAGCTACCCAGCCTGCCAACACCTTGATGTCACTTTAATGTCAGACGGCTGGCCTCCAGGACGGAGAAAACAGATCTCTGTTGCGGAAGCCCCCGGGGTGCGGTGCTTTGTTATGGCACCCAGCAAACCGATGCACCCAGATTTAATGAATGAAAGGAAGGGAGAAGTGGCCAGTGAACGCACCCCTTCCCTTACAGGCTTTCCCCGGTCACCGCCCCGGCCCCACGCAGGTGGAGTTTCTCTGTCGGGGTCCTCAGCGGCTGACCCCGAGCCTTCGCTCCCCGGTGCTGCAGCAGAGCAGGCTCCTCCCTTTGTCCTGTTTCTGCCTGCCTACATTTGTGCATCCCTTCTTTCCCTGTGTCAGCGGCTCAGATAAAGGAAGGTGACAAGAGGGAACGTAATCCTCAGCCTAAGTAGGCAGAGCAAACACCATTTACCTAAGATCTGGAGAACGGGAACGCAGGCTTCCAGGAGGATTTGTGGCCAGGACACTGGTTCTGTAAGAGAACAGCTGGATGCTGGTGGCGCTGGTCCTGCCCCTCGGGGCGGGGGCTGCAGGGTCCCCTTGACCAGCCCCTGCAGAATTGATTTGAATTGAACTGATACCACTCCTGGCTCTCAGTTAAGCAGGAGATGCGGGTCTCTGTGCCCTGTTGCCTCTCCGTTGGCTGGATTTGGGGCACTGGTCCTCAAAGTGTGGCGCCCCGACCAGGTACATCGGCGTCACTTGGGCGCTCAGTGCCCGCTTCTGACGGACTGAATCACACACTTTGGGGTGGGTTCAGCAATCTCTTACCACGCCCTCCAGGGGATTCCAATCATCCTCCAGTTTGAGAGCCACTGGGTTAAGGAATGAGGGGCCACTAGAAAATTCTGGAGAGCCCGAAGAGAGAGACGCTGTTGCTGCCTTCAAGGTGCTAATCCTTGAGGAGTGTTCTCCTGGGAGAAGGTGTAGAAGGGCGAGTCTGTGAGCCCAGAGTAAGGATGCCAGAATCAGACAAGAACCACCCCCTCGCCCCTCTGTCCTTTGTAAGCCAAGCTGGTTTTGAGTTCGTATTAGTCAGGTGTTTGCGGAGAAACAGAACCAACAATGTGTGATGTGCATATTTGTGTGTGTGTGTTTGTGTGTGTATAGATAGGCATTTGTTTTAAGGAATTGGTTCGTGTGATTGTGGAGGCTTGCTGAGTACATCCGCAGGGTAGGCTGGCAGGCTGGGGGCCAGGGCCAGGGGAGAGTTGCAGTTCAAATGCAATGGTCGTCTGCTGACAGAATTTCCTCTCAGGGCAGGTCCTCTCTGGTTGATTAAATCCTTCAACTGCTTGGACGAGGCCCACTCACATTGGGGAAGGTGGTCTGCCTGATTCACAGCCCGCTGATTTAAATGTTAACCTCATCAAAAACAAAACAAAACAACAAACACCTTAATAGAAACATCTAGAATACTGTTTAACCAAATGTCTGGGTACTGTGGCCCTGCAACTTGATGCTTGAAATTAGTCATCACAAGCTTCTTGTATTCTTTTTATTTCTGTTCCCTTTTTGTTGTCGAGGTGAGTAAGTGAAACCTTTTTAATAGCTGCAGCCTGTCTCCCTGTTATAAACAAACAGCATCTTGACAAAGACAAAGGACAGCACCGAGTGACCATGCTGTTCTGAGTGCTCCCCCGTGCTGGTGAAGTCAACTCTCCTGTTATCTCAATCTTTTTTTTAAAGTATATTTATTTATTTTGAGAGAGTGAGAGCACAGAAGGAGCAGAGGGAGAGAGGGAGGGAGAGAGAGAATCCCAAGCAGGTTCCCCACTGACAGTGCGACGTGGGGCTGGAACTCACGAACCATGAGACCATGGCTGGAGCCAAAACAAGGAGTTGGACGCTTCACCACACGGCCATCCAGGAGCCCCTGTTATCTCAATCTTAAAGACATGGAAAGAGAGGCGCCCAAAAGGTCAATAAGCTGCCTGAAGTTATGTGTTTGGAACGTAGTAGAGCTAAGATGCTGAGGAGTTTAGTTGTGGAATGTTCCTAACCACAGTCTGAGGTCTTGTAGGAGGAATCAGGTGTGTGTGTGTGTGTGTGTGTGTGTGTGTGTGTGTGTGTGTGTGTGTTTGGGTAGCCAAAGATAGAAGCAGGTGTGTTAAAAGGTCCCCTGCTCTTCAAATGAAGGGAGGGAGGGAGAACAGATCTGGAAACAGACTCTTGCTGGGTAAACAACATCCATCAATAATAGCACTGGGCCCTCTGAAATGTGCTAATTTTTAATCGGGTGGCTATATTATCAGCAGCAGTGTTTTCTTTATTATTGCCACTATGTTAATGCTAAAAATAGTAACGACCCCTCATTAAACATTTATTGGCCAGAAATAACTCTTTAAGTGCCTCATCTAAATATAAGCCAGTTACGATCAGTCCCATTTTCGTGATAAATTCCTTGAGGCTTGGGTAAGTTAATTCTCCCTAAGTTCCATGGCTGATAAGCTAGATAGAGATCAAACAGAGCTGCCCAGCAAATAGAATGGTCCCAGAAAACTTCAACAAGAAGCTGGTAAAGGACCACAGATGTCAGTTGAGGCAAACATACAATGGGGAAGAGGGAGCCCCAGGCTCTCTCCTCCGGGGAAGTTCTGGCCGTTTGGTTCATCAGAAGGGGAGACAGAAGTGATGCTGAGCCAGGATCATTCTTGCCACCTTGCAGCTTAGTGCTGTCGCCCTATAATTAGGTGTTGATCCGTGACATATGAATCACCTGCCACTCAAACTGCTGAGCTTTTAAGTGCAAACATCTCCGGTAACAGGAGTAAAGTGGTATTTCCTTATAAAGCTCTGTGTCCTTTTAACAAGCATCACATAATCCTATAATATGCATCATTTCTGCCTTTCGGTGAAATCAAAACCTGCCTTTATAACTAACAGTCAAAATTCAAGAACTACAATAGTGAAAACAAGAAACTGGAATAAGGGAAAATATCTTTTATAGTCTTAATTGCCATAATTCTAGAATATTCCTTACCATTTTTTCTATATATAAACTTGTTTTCTAATTGAAATCACATTGCAATCACAATTTTGCTTTGTGTCTAACATTGTATCTTAAATATTTCCTATCGTATGTCATGATCTTTTTAAATACAATTTTTGGCCCATAATATTCCATTAATGTCTCATAGTTAATTGTTTTCTTCTGTGGTTTATTTAGATCATTTCCAACTTTGTGGATTTTTTTAAATATTTACATTTGAGAGAGAGAGACACAGACAGACAGAGCATGAGTTGGGGAGGGACAGAGAGAGACAGAGATAGAGACAGAATCTGAAACAGACTTCAGGGTCTGAGCTGTCAGCACACAGCCAGACATGGGGACTGAACTCATGAGCCGTGAGATCATGACCCAAGTGGAAGTCGGATGCTTAACTGACTGAGCCACCCAGGTGCCCCTAGATTTTTTTTTAATGTTTATTTATTTATTTTGAGAGAGAGAGAGAGAGAGAGAGAGAGACCGAGGCAGAGAGAGTACATGCAAGCAGGGGAGGGGCAGAGAGAGAATTCCAAGAAGGCTCCATGCCATCAACGTGGAGCCCGACGTGGGCTTGAGTGCATGAACCTCAAGATCATGACCTGAGCCAGAATCAAGGGTCAGACAGACACTTAACCAACTGAGGTACCCAGGTGCCGCCCAGCTTTGTAGATTTTTAATAAATAAGATTGCAACGAACAAGCTGGTGCAGAAAACATGTGTGCTGTTTAAGATTATAACCCTGGAATGCAATAGAGAAGAAGATGCCCACAGATCTGGTTTGAGTCGTGACTGTGTCTCCCCAGCCACGTGGCTGTCGTGGCCTGCCCTACCTTAGCTAATGTCTGGGGGAACCTCTGCTTCTCATCCCTAAAACGGGGGTACTACCTGCACGTGAGGTTGTTGTGGTCATTGTCTCTTGAGGCTCAAAGGATACATGTAAAGAGTCTCATCACAATTGCAGTGAGGAAATTCATCAATGGTGACTATTAGCATCGGGCTTTGTGCTGACAGCATGGAGCTTGCTCGGGATTCCCTCTCTCCCTCTCCCTCTGCCCCTCCCCACTTGTGTGCGTGTGTGTGCATGTGCGTGTGTGTGCGCGCGCGCGCCTTGTCTGTTCCCGTATCCTTTGAACTGAATTAAATTCAGTAAACAACACTAGAGTAGCTCCCGTGTGTCAGCACTTCTTTAGACAGTAGCCGTGCAGGGGCGAATGGGATTCGATCCTTGCCCCTCTGGAACGGTCGGTGAGTCTAGTGGGGGTGTGTGTTTGCACTGCCCTACACACAGTGACAGGCATGTGGCCGAAGGAAGTGGCGAGAGTGCTTAATTCCTTTGCCGACTTATCTCTGGATGCCTTAGCGCTTTTTCAGATTGATTTGTGAGTAGTTGACCCGCTTACACTTCAAGCCAGTGAGCATTTCTCTTTTGTGTCATGGATGGAAACAAAGGTGGCAAGTCAGTACTCTGGATTCTCTTACTTTGTCTAGTCGCGGCTCTTGCAAAAGCACGTTTCGTTTTTCTTCTTCCTGAATAAGTGAGGCCACACCTCGCCCTCTGGAGGCCTGGACCGTAGAGCTGGGGAGGGGGGAGAGGGGTACAGATGGCTTCTGTTAGCAGAGAAGCCAGCTCCATAGTCTGCATTTGGGTGTTCTTGAGGAAATAAGATATTAACTGCAGAGAGTGTTCTGGAAAATCAAGGGTGAACCACCCGTATTGAAACTCTGACGGCAAGTGTAACGGCGGGCTTAATTGAGTTTTTAGAGCCAAGACTGCCGTATAATATCCTCATATTTTGCAAGCAATTCCATTTACCTTCAGAGAGCACGTCAGGCTCCCACTGCTGTGGGCAAAAAGAAAGCGCAGTGGTTTACATACGAGAAGGGACTCCCACGTACTCCTGGCTTGACTCCAGGCTCTGGCCATTGTCTCCTACGGTGGCCTTTTCCGACGCGGTGGATCATTTAAAAATAGAGTTTTAAAAGTTTTATTTAAATTGGTTTTTCACTGAGATACAACTGACATGCGAGATTGTGTTAGCGTCAGATGTGCAACGCCGTGATTTGATATTTGTATCTGTTGTGAAACGACCGCCACGGTATGTCTAGTTGACATTGTCCACATGCATAGTGACATTTTTTTTTTAATTTAAAAAATAGTTTAAAGGTGTTTCTAGAGTAGTATTACAGTCCTCTCTCTTTGGTGGCTATTAAAGCTAAGACCCTCTCCTTAAGGTTTCCTCGGATTTGAGGTCCTTGATTTCACTCTCAGGCCTCCTTCCGAATTCCTTAGGCTCCCGTGGATCTCCTGAGGACCCCAAGTCAGTGCCCCTCTAATTCAATACTCGCCGAGCCCCATCAACTCGTTATTTATTAAGCGCTGATGTTTGCAGAATTTAGTTCAGGCCTGCCATACATTTCAGATTTGGGGGTCACTCACTGATGTTGGGATTTTATTTTTAGGAAGCCAATGAGACATTCTAGTTCTGCTCCTACATCCGGAACTGATGAAGAGAGACATGGGAGAGAGAGAGAGAGAGAGAGAGAGGAGTCAGATGTAACTCAAAATAGCATCTAGAATTCTATGGCAGTTTTCAGTTTGAACCCCAGAACCGGGCCGAGCTGGACCCCTCTCAGTTTACCATGGGGGTGAGAGCAGAGCGGAGGAGGCGCTCCCTCGCGGGCAGACGGGGGCTGGCAGGTGACAGGTGCCAGCAGGTGAGGGGAAGAGAAGGGGATGTGCCATGCTTCTCCCAACTCCCCTCTCGCCTGAGGGAGGGAGGGAGGGTCCCGAGGCTCATGGGTGTTACACTCCCGCGCGGGCTTTGTCATCTGTGGACCGCTGATGTTTGGGGCTGGATCACCGTCGCGGGGGCCTGTCCTGTGTCTTGTAGACATTTAGCAGCACCGTGGCCTCTGCTCGCTAGATGCCATAGCACCGTGCAACTCTGCTGTGACAATTAGTGCTGTCTCCAGGCGTTGGCCGCTGTTCCCTGGGCGCAAAATAGCCCTCAGTGGAGAAGCGCTTCTCCAGTACAGGGATCCTCCGGGAAGAAGAGGCAGAGTATCCTTCCCAGTGTGCTTCCTAATCCCAGCACATAGGGTCTACTGCCTTCTCTGCTCGTCTCAGCTCCCTGCCTATGCCTCCTCCCTCCCATTTTCTCCATCCTCCACTCTCATAATGACTGCCACCGGCGGACTGTTGCAGGGGCAGCAGCTCCCTGGCTTTGTGGCCCTCAAGGGCCTACCTGCACCTCTGTACCCCTCCCAGGGCCCCCGCACTGCCCTCGGCACGGCACGACCTCATGTGCATGGTGGTAATGACTTCAGAGAATGTTGTTCAGATATTGGAAGGAAAACGGGTGTGAACATTTTCCCGTAAATATTTAGCTGCCAGTGTGATTCCCTCAAAGCATTTTATGCATTCATCTGACCCACCAGACGCATGGATCTTACCTAGCACAGAAAGCAGAGACTCTTATAACAGTGGAGAGAGTAGTAAGTCATGTCTGTGCTGCTGGCTGTAAGCCCAGTCTGAGCTAGCACAAAGTGCCATTAAAAAGTGATAATGGTCGCATAGATTACCTTCTTCACATGTGATTCCTCTGAAAAAGTGTGTTTTATTCATCATTCTTATGCTGTTATTTTGGATCCAAACTACAGTTTTCCAGCTATGTGATACATGTAGCTAATTAGGACTAGTTGGGGGGTCGAAAGCAACTTATTTTGCAAAGCATGTTCACTTGAAATGATCTCAATAATTCTATAAGCTATTTTAGGAATTAGGGTTCATATGTCATTAATTACAGGACCCTTGGTCACATCACTCAGAAAAGCAGCTTCCAAGGAGATGTGAAATAACAAGAATTCAAGCGAGTAATTTAAAGATCCGATGGGCTTTATTAAGCCACTCATGAATTGGGCGGCAGTGCCCCCATCCAGCGAGTACAGGGGGGCTCGATTCCCAACAAAATGGAAGGTTTTTGTAGGAAGGAGGGTGGGACAAGGAAGTTATTAGCAAAAGAAAGGAAGGGTTGCTTCAGGCCGGGTCACCTTCCCTGGGTGGGTGGGGGTTGGTCCTGCAGATCCCCTCCTCTTCCTGGGGTGGGGGCAATGGAGAAGGTCCAGGAGACCCGTCACCCCATCTGTGCCCACCAGAAAATTCCTGACTCCCAGGTTGAGACTACATTTCTGCGGGAGGCTGGACCCACAGTTAGGTGAGGTGTAAAATCCTGGCTCGGGGACCCGGCCAAAGTGACACCACTGGGGGGCTGTGGTTTTCTTTTTGACAGGGATCAAGTTATGGAACCCATAGATCTTTTCCAAGGCACAGAAATAGGCATCTCTTCAGTTATTTTGTGCTTCTTAATAGAAAGGCGTAAGAACCTAGACCTCGTCTAATCAACCTTTAGCACCCTCGGCCGCACCAATACATCCTCCCCGTTGAAAAATTGCAACGCTAGCCTCAGGCACGGGCAGTTCTAAGTGTCAGAACATTCTACCTTACATGGAGGCAAAATCTGCCTGCCTTGAACTTCCTTCTGGAGGGTCCTGGGGCCACAGAGAACACCCCATCCTCTTGTTCATAGCAATGGTTGCAGGATCTCCAAGACTCTTCTGTCACATTGTCCCGAGTTGCCTCTCCTCATACCTCTACCTGGTATGGGACGGATTGTGCCCCTCCCCCAACAAATTCGTCTGCTGAAGCCATCGCCTCTGACATCTCAGGGTGTGGCTATAGTGGACGTACAGCCTTCAGAGGGGTGATTAAGTTAACAAGAGGCCTCAACCTAATCTGACTGGTGTCCTTGTAAGAAGAGGAAACGTGCATCCACGGAGAGACGGCGGGGATGCACGCACACAGAGGAAGGGCCGTGTGAGGACGCAGCATGAATCTGGCCGTCTACAAGCCATGGAGAGAGGCCTAGGAGAGCACAAGCCTGCTGGCACGTTGATCTTGGACTTTCTGCCTCCGGACCCTGAGAGAATAGATGTCTGTTATTTAAGCCACCAAGTCTGTGTTTTGTTACGGCCGCTGGAGCTGACTTATACATCCTCTATCCCTGACCCCACTAGGAGTGTGACACGTTAGTGTCCTGTCTCACCTTCCCGCTGCGTAATCAAGATAACAATAGCACCTGCCCCGTGGGGCTGGCGAGGGATTACCGGAGATCATGAACGGTGCCTGGCACGCTTTGATGAACGTTACTTCTTGTGAACGTGCCTATCCTTATATTATCTTTAATAAAAATATTAAATGCGACAAGGTTAGGACAAATCTAATAGCACGATACTTCAGAATTTCTGTAAGGTTGACTTCGATCCATTCCTAAATACATTCAGACATTTGTACTTACGGCTCACCTCCTTGTGCCCACACCTTCCTGGTTGAAATTTAGATTTGCTGCCTCTGACATTTTCCTAGTTTACTGGCCTTTTACGTTTTAAAGAAATGATTAAAAAATATTTAAATTATTTTGTTTTTAAGTGTGTAATGCTGGTCAAGATACGCAAATGGGAAAACTGTTCTTGTGGGATGGTTACTTAGAATCATGAGTTTACTTTCTATTGGCTAAAATTTTTCTAACAGTAATAGACTTGCTTTGTCGTATTTTGTAATGGCACCCATGTTGGGCTTTAGGAATCATGAGTGAATTGCATACACTATGTCGTTAATATACCGTAGACCCCCCAAATATGTAAATGAAGACACTACTGACCTGGAAGCTGGAGTCTGGGTTCTAGACTCCTCTCTCCTCCTGTCCTGCGCTTTGCATTGCTCTGGAAACCTTCTTGGATCTCACACCAGGTTATTCTCATGTGGAGACGGACATGACAGGATCAAGGGCACACCAGGCTTGTGGTCCTTTGATAGGCTGTGCGGATCTCATTTCCTCCTTATCACACCATCTGAGGTCAGAACTCTTTTGTCTTTACACATAAGATTTGATGGGGCGCCTGGGTGGTGCAGTCGGTTGAGCGTCCGACTTCCGCCAGGTCACGATCTCGCGGTCCGTGAGTTCGAGCCCCGCGTCAGGCTCTGGGCTGATGGCTCGGAGCCTGGAGCCTGTTTCCGATTCTGTGTCTCCCTCTCTCTCTGCCCCTCCCCCGTTCATGCTCTGTCTCTCTCTGTCCCAAAAAAAAATAAAAAACGTTGAAAAAAAAAAATTAAAAAAAAAAAAAAGATTTGATTTTTATCCACCACTGGGAAGTGCTGTGGCTGGCAGTGTCCTCACGCTCCCTCTTGGAAATGAGTGAGGCGGGGTTTGTTTAATGTAAAACGTTCCAGTAATAACTTTCAGACGTTACAACTCAATTTGATTTTCTGAAGTCATCATGGAGGGAATATTTTAAAAGTCTTACTCCTTTAAGTTTAAAAATGCTCTGCAGAATTAATGTGGCAACAGCCAGCCACCCCGTCCAACCCCAACCTTCTAGAAAAGATATGCCTCCAGGACATTTCTCCAAATGAAGTGTCAAATCCAAATCAAGTCAAATTTCCAGTGTGGGATAATGGGCTCTATTTTATGACTTTCTTCTGTGCCCCAGGGGGTGCTTGGGCCCATTACACAGCTGGTTGGTGTATATTAGGTATATTAGCAGAGGGACTTTGAGTGGCTGTGGGCTCTTTGCTTGGTGAAGCCCAAGCCACAATTCATAGGTTCTGGGGTTATTACCAGTGCGCCGGGTTTCCCCAAGAATGCTCAAACTCCATTCTGTTACGAATACTTGATAGCAAGGAGAATGTGGTTCTTCTCTTTTTAGGGACGTTTCTGTGACTCAGCAAATGCATCCTAGTGTGATAGGCAAACTGTCAAAATTAATGAATGCCAACTGAGATGTGGTCCCTACAGGGAGAAACCCGGCGCGGTTGTGAATTAGCATTAACGCCCCCATGCATCTCGAACATGCTACGTTTTCACCACGGATTCAGGCCTAGGGGATGTCTTTAGAGGAAACCACAGTTTTTTTTTTTTTTTTAAATTTTTTTTTTTCAACATTTTTTATTTATTTTTGGGACAGAGAGAGACAGAGCATGAATGGGGGAGGGGCAGAGAGAGAGGGAGACACAGAATCTGAAACAGGCTCCAGGCTCCGAGCCATCAGCCCAGAGCCCGACGTGGGGCTCGAACTCACGGACCGCGAGATCGTGACCTGACTGAAGTCGGACGCTTAACCGACTGCGCCACCCAGGCGCCCCAGGAAACCACAGTTTTAATTTTGGAGAAGCAGTACACCAAGGTAGATAATTCGGATTTTTCTAGCACCAAAGGAAAAAGAAAAGAAAAGAAAGAAGAACTGTAATCAAAGACATTTCGATGGTAGCGACTTGTTTTGGTTTTCGTGTGGCTTCAGGTTGAGGCTGTCATGGCTGAGCCTTACTCTGTCTAGGGTAAGACACGACGCGAGGGCAGGTGATTTTGAAGGCTTTGGAGTGAGCCCCGGAAATACAGTGCACCAAGGCAAACGCATCTGATTATGAGAATTGTACGTCGTTACTCTGCAGTGGTGTTTCGATGAAAGGTGTATAACTTGGGGATTTTGGCCTTTAAGGGGCTGAACGCAGAAAGGCAGGTGCCTTGCCTCCCTTCTGAGAAAGAGCACCCAGCCCGTGCCCCTCATTTGTGGGGGAGTCTGGGTCCAAACACAGTCCCTGCTGAAATGACTCCTGTGAGCGAACCCCAGGTCTGTGTCTCCCTGCAGAGTTCAAACTTCATACGCGTTCTCATCTCTAATGTGAAAACAGCAGTAGTGGCTGCAAGATGGGTTTTGAGAATTTGTTTTCTACTAAAATACTTCACATAATTCGTGTTCAAATAAATATCAGCCATTCCGCTACACCCAAAACAAAAGCGATGATAGTCGAGTTAACAAAATTGAAAGTTGGGTAATGCACTTGGTGCCACCATCTTGGCAGATGAGAGGCTAGCGAGTTGAGATGACAAGAATGTTGTGTGTGGGTGCAGCCACTGAGTAAAGGGGACACGCTCTCTTCTTTGTACTGCCCAGAACACGAACGTGAGATCTTGGATAACTCACTCCCTTCCTTCTTTTTGGCCTTTGTTCTCTGACCTCATACGGTGTGGACCCAGGGATTTAAGGAGATGGGGGGGAGGTGTTGGGGGGGATGCACTGGTATGGGTACCATGGTCTATAAAAGTACAGGTGGGATTGTTAATCATGTATCATGAAAGCCTAATTTTAGAATGTTATATTTCACTGAGATTTACTTATTTATAGTTGGTTGAACTTAATCAAGCAGCCGTGTATTCAAGAAGCACTTCCCGGGATTCGACGCCATGCTCGAAATTGTTGGAGGGGTCACAGATCTATCAGGGAATTCGACCAACCAAGTGTTGACCGTTTAGAAACTCAAACTTTAAGGAAGGGGAGAGACAGATAATAAAAAACTATAACGAATAAGTAAATTAGGCAGCGTGCTACAAAGTGATCAACATTGTGGAGAGAGACCGCAGACAAAGTGATCAACATTGTGGAGAGAGACCTCAATTGGGAGTATTCACCGTGGCGGAGTGCGGGGTGAGAGCAAGCCTCGATGAGGAGGGGCTCCGCAAACACTGGAGAAGGTGGGGGAACCAGCCCTGTGCTCTCTGCGGGAGGAGCATCCCAGGCAGAGGGAGGAGTCTGCGGGGACGCTGTAGGGACTAGAGGCGGGAGTGGAAGGAGCAAGGGGGAGGAGTAGGAGGTGACAGCAGAGAAGGAACAGTGAGGATGGATCATAGGGAAATAGAAGCTTTTGTGCCAGAGAATGAAGGCCCTGCAGGGTTCTGAGCAGAGGAGAGAGATGACCTGATGGGCTCGCCTGGATCGCTCTGGCTGATGGGTCAGTGAGTCTGTAGGGGGCAGAAATGGATGCCGAGAGAGCCACGGGGCATCCTTGGGACAAGGATGAGAGGTGGTGGTTTGGACCAGGGAGGTGGCAGGAGAGATGGCCAGGAGAGATGGCGAGGTGAGCACATTTTGGAGGTGCTACTGACGGACCTCCTGATGCAGCGAATGTAAGGACTCAGAAAAAGAGGGACATTGAAAGGTTTGGGCCCGGCACCTCTAAGAATGGATGGACCTTAGGTCTCTTATTCAAAAGCAGATATTTTACAGCTCTGTTTTTTTTTTTTGTACGTATCCTTTACGGTTTTAATTTATCTCTTTCTGAAATATTAACAAATGTGAAAAAGAGTCACGTGGGAAGAGGGGGATGGCCAGAGAGCTTCATGAATGTGATATGTTCCGAATGATGGATCCCAGAATAGGGGTGTGATGGAAGGAACCAGGAAATTAGAGCAACAATTCACCAGAGTTCCAGTCAACAGATTTGCACCCCCTAAAGTCTTAAGTGTTTGAGCCTCCCAAATAAAGCTGTGTAGGTGGTGGGATTCCTGTATCCCACGTTCCGTCATTCAGAGCCCGTGGGGGGCTGTTAGGTTCCATGCTGGCCAATACGGGGTGAGAATCAGTTTGTACACGGGAGGACGCACGTAAGGGTCGGTTAGGGCTGCTGCTTCATGTGATGGAATGAAACACACGCTCTAGAAGCACAGTCACCTACTGACTTTGCTTTCTGTATTTTTTTTTCCTTTTTAAGTTTTTTTTCTCCTAGTATTCAGATCTGTATTTTCAAATGCTCTGTTTACACTGAAATACTTAATTTTTGAGAGCTAGATATCTATTTAACTTAATTTTATGGACTATGAATGGCTGCCCTCTTCATCTTCTCCTACTTTTCTCATATAATGATATTACCATTTTGGGTTAAATCAATATTTAGGGTTTACATTATTATAACCATGTAAATATTACCTACAGCTGAGCCACATAGCACCTTATGAACGCTTTTCCTTTCTGCTATAGCTTTGTGTTTTCCCTGGGATTAATAATCACTGACTTTTTTGTTTACTTAGTCTTCACGGCATGTGTAACTAAATCATCCCCCAAATTCTCCAACAGGACTAAGTACTCCTTTTAATACATTCTGATACATCAGGGTCTTTGAATGTTTATTTATTATTTTTTTTGAAACATGTCTGGGAGCCTTTTTCCTGCAGGAGTCTGGGCTAGTTTCCACTCTACCACTGTTAACTGGGAATCTTACAGTTTTTTTTTTTAACGTTTATTTATTTTTGAGAGAGAGAGAGAGAGCGAGCGAGCAGGGGAGGGGCAGAGACAGAGGGAGATGCAGAATCCGAAGCAGGTTCCAGGCTCTGAGCTGTCAGCACAGAGCCTGAACCCATGAACTGAGATCATGACCTGAACCGAAGTCGGCTGCTTAACCCGACTGAACCACCCAGGCGCCCCTTCTCTTGGAATCATTGAGTGTCACTCTGGAAACTGCTTTTCTGGAATTCCTCACCTGCATTTTAGTCTCTGTTTCCTCTGTACGTCATATATTCCTCTCCCTTGATTTGCTGCTTTACTTATTCATTCTAGTAGCTTTCTGAATAGGGTGCATGAGAGGTAAAATTTTTTGAGTTTGCATTATCTAAAAATGTCTTTGTTTATTTGCTCAAATACCCTGGGTGTAGATTTCTAGGTCCACCCTGTGACTTTTGCTATAAATGGGCACACCAAGGTTCAGAGGTGAAAGATATCACCTTCATACTGTTCCACGTCAGACAGCAGGTTTCAATGATGGAGAACCCCAAGGAAGATGGCACCTTTGGTCCAAAGAAATGCCTTTCTCCATCAACGGAGCCCTGATTTGAGTCATATTTAAGTGTCTGCTGCATTATCTTTGTACTCAGTGCTGTGTAAGCAGATGGTGTACAAGGATGATCACATCCCCTTTGTTGCATACGTGGTGTAAGTGTTTGAGCAATGAAGAAAGTCACATAAACGAGCCATATCTTGGTGAAGCAAGGGCAAAAAAGTGAGAAAAGTGACATCAGCGGGTATGAAGGTTCAGATGATGATGGAGGCAGGTGAGTTCCGTGCAATATTCCCCAGTGTCACGTGGGAAGAGAGAGGGGTGTATCATACCTGGAATCCAGACCCTGGTTCCTCCCATCACTGCTTTGGAGATAGTAGGTATTGCCGATAAGACCGGGCAACTGAACATCTATACTCCATCACTGCTCATTCATCCTGCTCCTGAAACTCTACTCAAATGGTAGGAAAGACATTTGTACATAATCCTAAGGACAAGGAGAAGGAGGCAAGATGGTGGCAGCCATGAGTTGGCAGCGGTGGTGTGAGTTGTCCGTGACGTAACATATTGGAGAAAGCTGAAGAAAGTCACCTGGAAGGAAGCCAGTGAGCAGGCTGCTGAACTGAAGGGGCCAGGTTAGACTAGAGCCAGTCCTCTGAGAATCCTTCTAGTTGAAAAATCTTGTTGTCACTTGCCACTTAGGCTACATTTTGAGTATTTGGAACGGTCATTCATTTGATTACCGGAACACGAAGGAAATCTATGAATTACCTGGAAGAATACAGTACTTTAAGAAGTAGGCTTATGGAAGTCCTTAGGCCAGAGCAGAATGGAAAACTGAGCGGCCCTGAGCTCGGTAAAGTGATGCTGAACGATGGAAAGTGATGCTAAAGGAAATGATGCTGAACGATGAAATTAACTAAAAAGAATTTTTTTTTTTTTGGTCATTACCCTTCAATGCTTTCACTTAATACTGGAGCTTAAGGTTTCATGTCTGGAATTAGATTTTACAGTTTTCTGTTGGGGTCCCCTTGCAATCTCTGGCTTTAATTTATTTTGTTCTTTAATCACACGACAGGTAATTCAGTTGGCCTCAGTTAATTTCATTTCACCCCTCCCTTTGATAGTGTTATTTTATTGCTTTGCTGTTCTGTGTGTTTCTGGTTCACATTGCTGTGCTTTTGGACACGCCGCTCGTTTTTGTAGTATTTTCTCTCTCTCTCCAAGTCTTTCAATCTTCAGGAAACAGTTCTGTCAGCATCGTTATGAGGCATCATTATTTCCCACTCTTTTTTTCCCGAGGATTTTCTTAATTTCCAGTTCCTCGTATGAGTCTGCAGCCATACTTTTTTCATTAATTTGTTCTATTCTTGTTCCCGCCTTTGTTCGCGCCTTTGTTCCCACGTGTCACCAAATGCCGAGGGGTCCTTTACATCATTTTGGATGATGCACGTGCTGTATTGCTGTGATCGTAATTCCCGGAGTGCCTTCTGCTCCTTCCCAATCACTGGCCGCTTTCATGCCTATGGGAGAACTTGGAGCTTTAAGTGTAAATGCTGGCACATAGCAAACTACATACATACAATTCATTACAGTGTCTGTGCTCTTCTCTAAAAAGGTACACTTAACTGCCAGCAGTGTTACTGAGAGTGACAGTTATCCATCGAAAGGGATGGAGAGACTTTATCTCTAAATGAATTCCCTCTACACATATGGAAATACTTCTCTAGAAGGATATTGCGAACAATACCGAGACATTTTCTGAGCAAAAACATTAACATTTTTCTTATTTTTTTCCTCCAGAGATTTGTAAAATACATAGCAAAATTGAACTTTTTTTTTCCTTTTGAAAAATCGGTACAAATATTGGATAAAAAGAACCCTTTTACACATGGTAACTAAATCTCATAAAAGTGTTCTTCTTATAATATCTGAGAAGTTCTTTCTCTCAGCTCCTCATTCTTATTGTCCCTTGACATCTATATAATGGAATTTTGATCATAATAGATGATGCGTATGACATACAGATTAAATATTATTCCTTAAAAAGACTTTTGGGGGCCTCACACAGTATGAAAGTCATAATATTTTTCTTTTTGAACATTTATTTATTCATTCCGTAACAATTGGAGAGCCTCTATTATATACTAGTCAGTACACCAGGGAACGGGAATAAGTTGCATCGCGTATATGTAGTGCCCCTCTTGTGGATTACAATGCGGTGTGGGGTACACACCAAACAACGAAGAAAAGAATTATCAGCGAATCAGGCAGAAGGAAAAGGTAGGACCTCGGGTCTACTCTGAGAGGTGGAAGACCAGGAACACGTTTCTAAGGACTTGATGTATAAGCTGAGATTCAAAGAATGAATCGTATTCAAAGTATGAACAAAAGTATCCCAGCAAAGGGCCCCGGATCTGTGCTGTCCCTTACAAGGGAAGACGCTTGGGGACCCAAGGCAGTGGGAAGTCCAGTGTGGCTGGACTCTAGGGAACCATCAGCGTGAGGTAAGATTGAGTTTTTTCTATGCATAATGTATTACCATCAAAATAAAAGAAGGCGGATCCAATCTCAACAAAAAGCACTGATAGGCCACCCCCCTGGAGGTTAGCGCTGCACAAGAAAGAAATGTTGTTGTGTGCAAATTTATTAGGAGTTGCTGAACTGTTTTCCAAAGTCATTGTATAATTTTACATCCCCACCATCTTATATGAGAGTTTCAGTTGCTCCAAATCCTATGAAAATTTTGTATTGTCTTCTTTTTAAATTTTTTATTGAAATTCTAGTTAGTTAACATACAATGTGATAGTCGTTTCAGGTGTATAATATAGTGATTCAACACTTCAATACAACACCCCGTGCTCATCACGGTGAGTGTAACCCTTAATCTCCATCACCTATTTCACCCCCCACCCCCCGCACCCCACGTCCCCTTTGGTAACCATCAGTGTGTTCTCTGTAGTTAAGAGTCTGTTTCTTGGTTTGCCCCTCTCTCTTTCTCTTTTTCTCCCCTTTGCTCATTTACCTTGTTTCTTAAATTCCATACATGAGTGAAATCATATGATGTTTGTCTTTCTCTGACTGGCTTATTTCACTTAGTATAATACTCTCTACCTCCGTTTATGTCATTGCAAGTGGCAAGATTTCATTCTTCTTGATGGCTGAGTAATATTCTATTGTGTGATTTGTGTGTGTGTGTGTGTGTGTGTGTGTGTGTGTGTGTGTCTGTGTGTCTGTGTATCACATCTGCTTTATCCATTCCTAAATCTATAGAAACTTGGGCTGCTTCAGTATCTTATTATAAATAATGCAGCAGTAAACGTCAGGGTGCATGTATCCCTTTGGATTGGTATTTCTGTATTCTTTGGGTAAATACCTCATAGTGCAATTGCTGGATTGTAGGGTAATTCTGTTGAGGAACCTCTGTACTCTTTTCCACGGTGGCTGTACCAGTTTGCATTCCTGCAAGCAGTGCTCGAGGGTTCCCCTTTCTCCACCTCCTCTCCAATACCGGTTCTTCCAGCTTTCACTACTTTTTTTTACAGTAGTGGTAACATGGGATTTTCATTTATCCTTTTAATCTACCTGTTTCGTCATATTTTAAAAGGAATTTCTCCTGGATAATGTATAGTTAGGTCTTGATTTTTCATCCAGTCTGACAATTTCTGCCTTTTACTTGGAGTGCTTAGCTATTAATTAATTAATTAATTAATTTTACAGAGAGAGACATGAGCAGGGGTGAGGGGGAGAGGGGAGAGGGGAGAGGGGAGAGGGGAGAGGGGAGAGAGAGAGAGAGAGAGAGAGAGAGAGAGAGAGAGAATGGATCCCAAGCAGGCTCCATGCTTAGCATGGAGCCCCATGTGGGGCTTGATCCCATGACCCTGGGATCATGACCTGAGCCAAAATCAAGAGTCGAACACTCAACCAACTGAGCCACCCGGGTGCCCTGTTTAGCCATTTATATGTGATGTGAACGTCAGTTGTTAAGATTTAAATCTAAGATTTAAATCTTAATCTAAGATTTAAGTCTTGTTACCTGCTTCCTATTTATTCCATCTATTTTCTGTTCTTTTCCGTTTCTTGTCTACTTTTGGATTAGTGGAGTATTTTTTTTAATGATCAAATTTTTTATCTCTAATGGGTTAATATCTAAGTTTTGTTTTGCTTTACCTTTTGTTTTTTTTTAAGTGGTTGCTTTAGGGTTTATCATATTGAAACTAACATGGCCTAGTTTCCAATGCTATTCTAGTGCTTCATGTGTGGCAGAAGAAATTATAGCAGTAGATTGTCATTTCCCTCTTCTCACCTGCCTTTGTGCTCTTATCGTCACTCATTTTATCCCTATATATGTTACAAACCCCACGATACATTAGTATCATTTTTGCTGTAAACAGTAAATTGTCTTTTGATTTTTTTCTATAAATGAGTAAATACATATGTTTTTTTTTTAAATTTTTACTTACATACTTACTATCTTTTGGCTCTCTTCATTTCTTTTGTGAAGTCATAAATGTCTATCTGGCATTTTCCTTTTCCCAAAAGACTTCCTTTAACATTTCTTACAATTGCTGATCTATTGTCATTGAGTTCTCTTAGCTTATGGATATGTGAAAAATCATTATTATTTTGCCTTCATTTGTGAAAGGGTTTTTTTTTTTTTTTGGCTGTGTATAGAATTTTATATGGCAGGTCTTTTTTTCTTTATTCTCTTTAAATAATGTTTTAATTTTTTGCTTCACTGTCTTCTGGTTTGCACTGTTTCTGAGAAGTCAGCCATCATGCTTGTCTTTACTCTGTATGTCGTGTGTATTTTACTTAGAAATCTGGCTGCTTTTAGATTTTTCTCTTTATCATCAGCCTTCAGAAATTTATGATGTCACGGTGTGGTTTTTTTTTTCATGTTTCTTATGTTTGGGGTTCATTGAATTTATGGGATATTTGCAGTTCTAGGATTCATTAAATGTTGAAAAATTTGGGGGCGCCTGGGTGGCTCAGTCGGTTAAGCGTCCGACTTCAGCTCAGGTCACGATCTCGCGGTCCGTGAGTTTGAGCCTCGCGTCGGGCTCTGGGCTGACGGCTCAGAGCCTGGAGCCTGCTTCCAGTTCTGTGTCTCCCTCTCTCTGTGCCCCTCCCCCGTTCATGCTCTGTCTCTCTCTATCTCAAAAATAAATAAACGTTAAAAAAAAATTTAAAAAAAATGTTGAAAAATTTGGATGGTGATTTTTCAAAAAATGTTCTGTCTCACTTTCTCCTTCTGGAACTCCAATTATACATATATTAGGTCATGTGATATGGCCCCTATCTCTCACCGATTTGTTGTTCATGCTCTTTAAGCCTATTTTCCTTTGCTTTTTAATTAATTTAGTTTCTACTGTTCCATCTTTTGGTTCACTGATAGTTTCCTCTGCAAGGCCTACTCTGTTATTCATTTCATTTGCATGTTTGTCATTTCATGTATCATATTTTTAATCTCCAAAAGTTTCATCTCGGCTATTTGTATAGCCTCCATTTCTTTTCATCAATATGCCCTTGCTTTTCTCTGCTGTCTTGAAAGTGTTGGGAGATTATTTATAATAGCTATTGAATGTTTATGCCTGCTAATTCTGTCATCTGTCATTTCTGTGTCTATTTCTATTGAATCAATTTATTCCTGATAATAGATCACCTTTTCCTGCTTGTGTCCAATTTTTACTGAATACCAGACATTGAAAATCTTACATTATCGATTATTAGATTTTGTTCTTTTCCATTAACTAGTATTGAAATGTGTTTTTTGGGCAGTTAAGCTCCTTGGAATCAATTTTATTCCTTCTGAGATCCATTCTGGGATGCCTTTTAGGCTCTGTTATGATTAATTTGGCCCCCGCTGTTATGCTGATAACACTTCTAAGTCCTTTATCTGATATCTGATATCCCATATGTCCGTTCTTTCCACCCTGGCTGGCAAGAATATGAATTGGTCCTTCCTCCATGTGAATTTCAGAGCTTTTCCACCTGTTCCTCTCTGGTGTCTCTTATCCAGCACTGGCTGTTTCCTCACATACATGCAAACGTCCATACACAGCTAAGGCTGTGTGTAAAGACTCATCCAAGGAAAACTTCTTTGGGTCTCTTGATCTCCCTGTCTGTGCAACTTCCTTCTCTCTGCTTTGTAAATCTGGAAGCCTTGGCCTCCCCACACCTCACATTTGTGCTTCTCAGCTCCAAAGTTCCACCAAGTTCTACTTGGGTTTCCTCCTTTTGGGAGGATCTGGGACCTCTCTCCAGGCAGTAAGCTGGGCACTTGGGGCCCACCTTGTTTGTTTGTTTATTCCCTTGTTTTGTGCGTTACTGTTCTGTATCACCTGAATGTCTACTTGTGAGAGGGCAAATATGGTTCCTGGCCTTTTGGTTCGTTTGTTTTGTTTTATCATGGATAGAAACAGAATTTTGTATTTAAAAGTTTTATGCCACTGTGAAGTTTTATCCAGCTCTTATTCATGAGAACAATTTCACCATTGCTTCAATGCTGGGGAATAGATAGAATAATTGAAATACATTAGCGTTAAATGCATATACCATCTGAGCACATTTTTAGAACCTGACTTGGAATTAGTTTATGGAAGTTTGGAATGCTTTTCAAGTCATTATGAGACCATTCATTTATCTGCTTTCAGATCATCTGATAAAGACGACACTAAATTTCAAAGCATTTATTCAAGCATGAAAACATTTTGTAGTCTCTGAATCAGTGAAGAGTTCTGCTTTCTAGATAATATTTACCTAAGGCTAAGTTATATCCCTTTTCATTTTGGGAGACCTTTACAGAAGCAGTTCATTTTACTAATAAGCACATTCATTGGCATATTCCTGTAGAATCAGTAAACGTATTTCAGTCCGAAATGGCATTTCCATTCAAAATGAATATATCCAATTTGCACATCTAATGGTCTGTTTTGGTTCTCATGTTTTCTGATCTCTCTGTAGCAATTGCCACTGTTGAAAACAACTGGTTGACTTCCTAAAATACTGTCTTTTTCTTTCTAAGGCATCATTCTCTCTCTGATTTGGGCTCCTGATTTCATAATTTCCTCTTCATCTTCATGATGGCTTTTTCTTTTTTCATTACTTTAAAAACATTTAACTTCTTTTTTTTTTATTAAAAAAATTTTTTTAATCTTTATTTACTTTTGAAAGAGAGAGAGAGAGAGAGAGAGAGAGAGAGAGAGAGAAAGAAAGAGTGCGAGCCAGGAGGAACAGGGAGACACAGAATCCGAAGCAGATGCCAGGCTCCGAGCTGTCGGCACAGAGCCCGACGCGGGGCTCAAACTCACAGACTGCAAGATCATGACCTGAGCCGAAGTCAGACACTTAACTGACTGAGCCGCCCAGGTGCCCCCAAAGTATTTAACTTCTTAATGAAGTATGGAATATATACATACAAGTGTACCTATCACAGCGTATAGCTCAGGGAAGTTTTCATTAGCTTAGCGCATCAGTGTACCCAGAACCCAGATCAAGAACATGTATGCAGCTGGCAGCTGGATGCCACCCTGTCCTTTCATTCTCTAGACCCACCCTGACCTGTGATTTCTTTTTTTCTTTTTAATTTTTTAATGTTTATTTATTTTTGAGAGAGAGAGAAAGAGAGACAGAGAGTGAGTGGGGGAGGGGCAGAGAGAGAGGGAGACAGACTCTGAAGCAGGCTCCAGGCTCTGGGCTGGCAGCACAGAGCCCGATATGGGGCTTGAACTCCTGAACCACGAGATCATGATCTGAGCTGAAGTCGGACGCTCAACCGACCGAGCCCCCCAGGAGCCCCAGCTGACCTGTGATTCTTAACATTCTGGATTAGTGTTTCCTATTTTTATGCTTGATATAAATGGAATAATACAGCGTGTAGTCTTATTGTGTCTATTTGTTTTGCTTGAGCATTATGGTTGTGAGATTTATATATTTTTTGTAATTCTAGATTGTTCATTCTCACAGTTATGTAGTGATTCAGTGTACAGATACATCCTACTCTATTTGCCCGTTTTTCTGTTGGTGGATATTTGAGTGGTTTCCAGCTTGGGACTCTTACAAATGGTGCCGCTAGGGACATCCCAGGGTGTGCTCTTTTGGTGAGGGTATGCATACATTTCTGTTGCATAAACACCTGGTAGGTGAATTGTTGAGTCATAGGATATGCATATGTTCCGTTTCGGGAGATATCGGTGAATGGTTTTCCACAAAATCTGATTTTATCAGATTCCACCCCCATCTGCACCGTAGGAAGTTCCTACTGCTGTATGTTCTTGAGCCCCTCAATATATATAGTCTGTCGTTCCCACTTTAATCATTCAGAAGGCTGTTTAGTGCTAACTCCTTATACTTTTAATTTCATTTGTTTGTTGACTAGTTACATTCAGCATTTTCTCATGTGCATATCGGCTATTTATATAATGGCTTCTGTGAAGTGACTCTCCAAGCCTTCTACTTTGTAAATGGATTCTCTTTTTCTTATTGGTTTCTAGGAGTTCGTTATGTATTTTGCACACCAGTCTTTGGCCCGATATCTTTTGCGCAACTCCCCTTTTGTATATTAACTGTCCCTGAGGACCCGTCTCTTTGTTGGTTTCTTTTAACTTTTATTTTATTTTATTTTGAAAATTTTCATTCCAGTGTAGTTGACGTACGGTGTTCTCTCAGTTTCAGGTGTACAATACAGTGATTCGACACTTCCCTGTACGAATTACTCAGTGCTCATCAAGATAAGTGTACTTTTCAATCCCCTTTGCCTATTTTACGCCCCCCCTCCCCGCCCCGCCCCACCCCGTCTCTGGTTTTTGTATCTCCTTGTTCGTTCCACTCTCCTTGGTATGTCTCAGCCAGCGGTGAGCTTCGGTTTCCTGGACTATGGCTTCTCTTGCCGGGTCTTAGAGCCCTATTCCCACCTCACTACTGAGTGGCCCAAGGGCAGTGCCCCCTTGGCCTCAGTAAAACTGACATTGTTGTTTTCTCTGCCCACCTCCGTTCTGCCTTGTATGTTCTCTATTTTTGTTCATGGTGCAACACGCGACCAGGCATATGAGCTGTTGAATTCTGACCATAATGACTTTTTCCTCTTCCTCTTTCACGTTCCTTTCATGGCCCTGCCCACAAATTCTGGCGGGGTCACATCAAGACACATTCATATAGGCTTTCTCCTCCCTTCACCCCACCCATGACCACGCAGGTCTAGGCCACCCCCGCAGCAGCCTGGTTGGACTTCCAGCCTCCGCTCCTCGTAAGCCCAGTGTTAACTTTCTAAGACGACAATTTGGAAAATGGCTTGCCCTGCATCAAAACGTTCACTGTTTCTCTGTTTTTGTTTAAACAGCTTTCTTGAGATGTAATTCACATGCAATGAAATTTACCCATTTGTATAATTCAGTGGTTTTTAGTCAGCTTGCAGATATGTACAAGCTTCATCAAAGTCGAGTTTAAACCTTTTGAATGACCTCACAAAGAGCCCCTGCATCCCGAGGTTACCACCCTATTACCCCACACCCTCACCGCTAGCTCTAAGGAAACCACTCCCTTCTTTCTGTCCTTGTAGAGTTCTCTCTTTCGGAGACTTCATGTGCTGTAATTATAGAGTACGCGGCCCTTTGTGATTGGCTTTTTTCACTTAGCATAATGTCGTCAAGGCTCATCCATGTCTGTATCAGGTGTCAGTATTTCATTTCTTGCCATTACTGGAGAAACTTCCACTGAATGGACGTACCAGATCTTGCTTATCTGTTCTTCGGTTGATGGACGTGCTGGTTGTTCCCACACCTGGCTATTATAAATAATGCTGCTCTAAACACCTGTGCACAAGTTTTTGCAGGGACACGTGTATCCATTTCTCTTGGGTATATGCTTATGGATGGGACTTCCTGTGGCCTGCAGAATTAAGCATACGCTTTTTAGCATGAGATCTGATATCACTTAGGATCTAGACTTAATAACAAGTATCTAAAATGGAAGCTTCCTGAGATCACCCTCCAAGCCTTGGTTGTAGTGTCCCCGGGCCTTAGCACAGTGCTAGGCCAGTAGGAGGTGATGGGTGAGTGTGTTCAGAGTGAGTGAGTCTGAAGACTCTCAAGTTCCCTCGCTCACATTGTGCATCACTCTTATTTCTGTCCTGAAGTTCCGATTATCTGGGATCTTCTCGCTTCTCTCCTGCCTGTGATTGACTCCGTGTCCTAACTTGTTTATGCCCCCTGCCTAGAATTTCCCTTCCGCTTCTCTTCTTGAGAGTTGGCCTCATCTTCCCCAGGTCGGGGTAGTCTCTCTCATCGATGCATCCGTAGCATTTCGTGAGTAGTTCTGCCACAGCGCTCAGCAAAGAATTTTCATCTGTCTCTTTACTGACCATGGTACCCTCTGGACGAATGAGCGATTGTTTCTTTCATGTCTCTTCACCTCGCCAGATCTGAATTTTCAAGAAAGCAATGTAGACTTATTTTTTTCTTTTTAGTGTAACATTCTTCTTTCTGTTGTCACTGGAGCCCTGCTTATGCCATCTGTTATAACGTGATAAAACGTGGAGAAATCTGTACATGAAAGAACAATCCTCCAAAGCCCCTTCCTTCGGCATCCTTGGTGTCCATACCCCGGGATTTTATACGCTGAATGTTGGAGTGAGAGTATGCCAAATGTTTTGTTTAGCTTTCTGTTATTAAACTGCAGTTGGTTTCTGGGAAGTTTCACATGCATGTAATTCACAGCGAGATCGCCTGTGCCCTTACTGGAGGGAGCAAATGTTGCTGTATTTAAAGTACGTGCAGCATGCTATAAAATGAAGTACTATTATTTAAGCAGATGGATGGTCCCTTAGATGGAAGAAACAGAAGCTGCTGGAATGTAGTTTGGGTTTTCTTTTGCCTGTGGCCGTATGATGTGTATCTTAGAGAATGAGTTTATGTTACGTTATTAAACCCAGTGGTGTGAAATACAAAGACTAAAGTGAAATACCTTAAAAATGTAAGGAGAAGTGACAGTAATCCCCCGTGGGTCACTTACCTCCTTAACTATACTAGGATTAAACATTTATTTTGCATTTTTTCTTGAAGGCATTTGAATAATTTCACATTTATATATGAAATATTTCTCACATACATTCCTGTGTTCAAAGACTATTCTTAACAAGGCTAACTTTTGTGAGACAAGAGAACGAATTCAAATATGACTAAATTTTATTTAGTTCAAATTACCTAAATCCAGTTGACAGAAGAGTAATGTGGGGTGGGAACAAAAAAGAATCTGGTGGAATTAATTAGCCTCAGAGAGTGACAGTTTCCTCCCTCCTAACAACGTGTTTGGGGTGATGTCAGTTTCCTAGAAAGCTCAAATGTAAAATCACCGTGCTACTCTCAGCATTTTTATTTGAGTTGAAAGCTGTAATGTTTAACTATTAACTGTGCTTCCGATCTGAGCCAATTTCTTAGTTAGCAATAATTTTCATTGCTATTCTGATTTATGGAGCATTGCTAAAGATTTTAGTTATGGTTGGGAGAGAAAGCCATCAAACTTACTACTTGATGAACAACCCCCCCCCCCACCCCCGCCCTTGCCTGTCTTCTCTTTGAGTGAGTCTGTCACTTTTACAAAGTGGCTTTTTCTCCACCATCTTCTGGCATGGTGGTGTTTCCTCCATGGTGTCCCCTCTTTTCTCAGCTCAGAAGTAGTCAGCACTGGTTCCAGTGGGCAAGCTGGTGGACACTTCTGCTGAGACAGATCAGCAGGAAGCGGGTAGATGTTCAGATGAGATACCTGGGGGTTGCTGACTGTCCTAAACACAGCTTCTCCGGGATTTGGCTTTACAGAGGAAAGGCAGCCATATGCTGAAAGTAAATCTTCATCAGAAAGACCGAATCTGGCCTCTGTGAGCTCCTAGCCCTGAATCCACGGTCAAGTGACAAAATCCCCACCTCTTCTTCCGTAAAGTGGAGCCTGTGCTCTCCTGGCAGAGCTCCTGTTCACAAGACTAAAAGAACACCTTGAGGATCACAGCATTGCCTGGGATGGTATAGGCGCTCAGTAAATGATATTCTCATCTCTGCCCAGTGAGACTAATTCCAGGCGTCGAGGGTGTCTTTTCTCGCGTGAATATGTGACTAAGAGTGCGTTTGTTTTTAGAAAGTCACATAGAAGCACAAATGTCTGCGAGGTAGGTCTTCAAAGCGTTTTAAAACCTTTGGTTAATTTTTGGATTGTAGAAGTTGTTCCCTTTGTTCATGGAAGTGACACTGTGACTACTGGTTACCGAGTGCAACATAGGCACTCAGTAAATGAATTAAAAAGCCAACTATGTGTGAAGAGGTTTGCAGATATCTTACTCGTAGCAATGAAAACAGTTTAAATAAGATCAGGAAAAAAGTTCAGAGAATCATGTTATATATAATCTGCATCCACTATTTACTTGGAAGGTCTGTATAGAAATATGGAATCTTGTATATGAAACGGCGTTAAGAGAATGAAGCATAGCCTATAACAATGGCATGGTTTATGTATTCGCATTATTACATAGAATTATCATAGAGGTGCATACGGCACGTGGGCAGTTGGACCAGAAGAGGAAGCTGCCACGGGCCGGTGGGATTGAATGATACAGCTGTCAAAGTTCTCATTATCACCGCTGCCCATTTTTGAGTAAAAAATGCCCTGTTGAGGGGCGCCTGGGTGGCTCAGTCGGTTAAACGTCCGACTTCGGCTCAGGTCATGATCTCGCAGCTCGTGAGTTCGAGCCCCGCGTCGGGCTCTGTGCTGACCGCTCGGAGCCTGGTGGCTGCTTCGGATTCTGTGTGTGTCTCTCTCTCCCCCTCCCCGGCTCATGCTCTGTCACTCTCTCCCTGTCAAAAATAAATAAACATAAAAAAAAAAAAACAAATGCACCATTGCTTTGATGCTATTTGTAGAAAATCAGTTGTGCTTTTCAAAAAAACGTTTTACATACAAACGTAGATTTTCATTTGTAAAAATTGTGACTAATTTCGTTCGAGAATATGTCTCAGTGTGCCTCCCACCCAGAGCAATTTAGCCCTAGCAACTGGATCCAGTCCTTCATCCTTTTAGCTTGTGCTTATCAAGCACCTGCTGGCTGCCAGGCTCTGCACTCTAGGTGACAGGGTGAGCGAATCATGACACTTTTCTCAGGGGTCTTACGTTCTAGAGGGGGAGACAAACAATAGAGGAATACGAAACACAGAGCATGATTCCCAGTAGTGGTCATTCCTGTGGAGACAGAGCAGGGTGTGGGGAACGGGCTGGTAAGTAAACTGTCACAAGTTAAGGTCCAGGGTAACTTCGCAGTTTGTGTACAGAGTGTGTGAAATGAGTTGACGCCTTATTTGTTCGTACCGGCCTCTGTGTCCATAGTGGAGCAATTTTGAATGGTTTCGTTGTAGTCAAACCTGGCGATTGTTTATCAGAACAACCTTCTGAGGCCAGGCTGATTGAAGGCCAAGTTCAGAGCGTGCACCTCCCTGACCAATTCTTGTGTTGTCTTCTTGTAGTTTTCAGTGAGGACCTTCACTCCAGCCTCTACTTTGTCAATGCATCTCTGCAAGAGGTAGTGTTTGCGAGCACCACGGGGACCCTGGTGCCCTGCCCTGCTGCAGGCATCCCTCCTGTGTCTCTCAGATGGTACCTAGCAACGGGCGAGGAGATCTACGATGTCCCCGGGATCCGCCACGTCCACCCCAACGGCACTCTCCAAATTTTCCCCTTCCCTCCTTCAAGCTTTAGTACCTTAATCCATGATAATACTTACTATTGCACAGCTGAAAATCCTTCAGGGAAAATTAGAAGTCAGGATGTCCACATCAAGGCTGGTGAGTACGTTTCCTCTGCTTTGTTCCTTCTGTGCCTGCTTTGGGGGGGTTGGGGGAGGTGGGTGTTGACACATAGTAAACCATCATCAGCTGAGGACTAATGAAAAAAACCCTGTGGTCGGATCATTCCGGCACTCCTGACAGCTTCTTTGAGACGTCAGAGCATCCCTTGACGGGCTTTCAAAATGCCTTGTGTCGCTGGAGCTAAGACGTGGAATTAGCGATAGCAAGTGGGTGAAGTTCAAGCTGCAGACGTATTGTGTTTTGACTGATTGATACTCTGACTCGGACTTTCAGTGTCTCAAGTCCACTGTGTTTGCTTCCTGCCCTGTCTCTGCTCTTTCCTCCCCTAGAGGCAGGCAGTGTGGGGGCGGGGAGGAAAAGGGGAGAGAGGAGGGACACAGAGCTGAAGTGGAACAAAACTTTGGCATCAAGGTGTGATGTAACTGGAAATGAAACACACAATAGGTCTAATATTCTTGTATTCGTGAAATTAAAAAAGGAGCATTTTAAACTTTTTTCGCTGTGTCACAGGTTGCTGGAATATTGTCAATGAATAAATCCTGAATTGGTTGTATTCTTTTTAATACCATATATATATATATATATATATATATATATATACATACACACACACACATATATATACATATATATATACACATATATACATATATATATATATTATTTTATTTTCAAGGGAGGGGAGGGGCAGAGAGAGGGAGAAGGGGACAGAGGATCCGAAGTGGTCTCCAGCAGAGAACCCGAGGTGGGGCTTGAACTCACAAGCCTTGAGATCACAATCTGAGCCGAACTCAGATGCTTAACCCACTGAGCCGCCCAGATGCCCCAATTTCTATAAGTCAGCCGAGGAATACAGTCTGAGATCCCCAGACATAAAAAAGTTACACATACAGGACACATTGTGTCATTTTACAGATTGAACAAAGCTCCGAAAAACTAACTCACAGCTAGATTCTAGTTAGCAAACAGCATTTTAGGTTTTTTTAAGCTTCACCCTACAAATACTACAGGAGACTGACACAATACAAGGTCAGGGCAAAGAGAAGGTGGCTCTGATTGTTATCTTAGGCCCCAGGTAGCTGGGGGAGCCTGGTTATAATTTCTGTGGCAAGTAAGGAGATGCTTCTTGAAGGCTTTGCAACATGAGCAAATTATGAGATGTTTCTGGATTCCTGCATATGATCTCTTTGATGTAAGCAATCAAACATTAGACTACAGTTCATTCTGCTAGTGACTCATTTTCCCAACTCTGTTTTGATCTCTCTGACACGCTCACGAATCCCAGCACCTGAGCAAGAACGTACTTGAGAAAGGAAGAAAAAGACGGGCTTTAATCAGCAGATATGAAAAGCTGATACCCCAAATAATTAAAATAAAGCAAATGCAATTTGTAGGGAGACCTCTAAACCTGACAGTCAGGAGGACATAGGGAGTGCCTTTCACTTGACAGGCTGACAGTGTTCATGATGTGTTTACAGAAACATATTTAGAGCCTACAAAGCGCCACTTACAGAAGAACCTGGGACTTCAAACAGCTGTGCTTGTGTGTGTGTGTTAATGCGCTGTTTCTGTCTTGGGTTTCTTGTCAGATAAGGAATTAAGTGCTTACTCCTGTCTAACTGCCGTTTTTGAAATTCGTCATGGAATCGATTGCTTTTGCGTGCCACTGAATGTGTCGGGGGGGTGGAAATCACATCGCCTTGTCTGGTGGCTGTTCCTTCCACTTCTGCAGAAGTACGTTCTTGCTGTTCACGTGTGCGTATTCCCGACATCGAATCGTACTGAGTACACGTGCAGCAGACAGACGTGTGTTTGCTGCCTCGGTGTGGACTCACGAGATGGACAGGCACGCTGCCCAAATGCAATTTATTTTCCCATTTGACTTTCCTTCTTGTTGTGAAGACATTATGACTGTAATGGTCTTTTAGCTTTTTTTATTGGATGCTTGAAAATCTGGTTTCCCCATTTTTATGTAGATGCTCGTGTAGAACCGGATGGCCGTTTGCAAGAGCAGGTGGTGGGTGACCGGTGACGCTACCCAGTGACAGGTATAGGGTAGAGTTGAGCAGAATGGGGGCTGGCCCCCCGGGTGGTGCCTCATCTCAGGTCTGCGTGCCTCAGTGTCCCTCTGGATTGGGGCTGGGATTTTCGTGGAGTAATCCTTTAGGTAAAATGGTCTCATCATCCCTCCTTTGGTGGTTCAGGGAATTCTCATTCTTGACATTTTTCAGTGACTTTGACTTAGGTGTTGGTGTCACCAAAGCGGGATGGTTCCTCTGTCATGTTGCAGGAGTTTTTACTTCGGTACCCAGGATTCACAGTCTCGCTGCTTAGAAGAATGAAGTGGACACAAAATGAGCTCCAGGCAGAAGTTTATTAGACTGTAAGATTGAAAAGTAAGAAAAATAGGAAAGCTCTCTTTACAGAGAGGGGCCCTTTGAAAGTGAATGCCCCAGGACCACAGGCAAGGATCCTTGTCGTAGAAGGTTCTGGTCAGCCCTCCCCCCTCCCTTTCCCTCGGTCCCTCTCAGGTCCCACCCTTATGGGCCTCATGGCTCTAGGTGCTGGGGTGTCCGTTCCTGATTGGCTCTCATTGTACGAGGGGTGGTCTATGGCCATACTTAGGTCTTTTGTCACATTCCCGAGAGAAACCTGAGGGGGAGTAGGTGGGTCTGTTACATTCGTAAGAGGAACCTTACGCCTGGGTGGGGGAGGGGGGTTTCTGTGGTCAGATACTCCCAGCATTGTTCCAAAATAGGACTCCCCCCCCTCCCCCCACCTCAGGTCCTAATCCTTCCCTCTGGGCCTGTTTTATCATACCTTTTCCTATCATAATGTCACATGAATCCGCAAGGCTGGTCACCTTGCACATCAAAGGCCTTCTTCCCCTTTCTGTTCCAAGGACAGGATGCAGAATGCAGCTGTACTTCCCCTCCCCCCCCCCCCCCCCCTAGCAAATAGGGGCCCATACTGCCCCTAGCAGTATGACCTTGGGCAAGTACAAAGAGATTCTAGTGGTTGTTTCCTCCTTCATTGACTGTGGCTGGGGCTCGAACCCAAAGCTGTGAGATCATGACCCGAGCCGAAGTCGGAAGCCCAGCCAACTGAGCCACCCAGGCGCCCCTCCCCCAGCCCAGTTTCAGTAAAACTCCTACTCAGTCCTCCCCTCCCTTTGACATCTGGCCCCTCGTAGTTCTGATCAAGTTCCTCATTCTTACTTTGATGGGTGAGTCTGTCCTACCTTTGGCCTTGATGTATCGTCTTGCTAAATCTTCCTCCTGCTGAGACCCACACTCTGCCCTTTGGCTAGAAAACCCCACTTCTCCTCGCTCTGTTTGGAGTTGAGAAAAATTTCTCTCCGAGCCTGCTGGAATAGTCGTGAGTCCTATTACAACAGTCTTGAATAAAGTCTTCCTTTACATTTTAACAAGCATCAGAATAATTACAATTTTTTTCTTTAACAATAAACAAACTATGGTGAATCTATACAATGGAATACTATTAAGCAATGTAAAGAAACAAGCTACCAAGTTTTGAAAAGACAGGGAAGAACCTTAAATGCATCTCACTAAGTGAAAGAAGCCGATCTGAAAAGGTTATAAACTGTGATTCCCACTCACACACATTCTGGAAAGGGTGAAACTATAGAGACAATAAAAAGATCAGTGGCTTCCAGGGGCTCCAGGGGAGGAAAGGAGGGACGGATAAGTGGATAACAGGACATTTTTAAGGCAGTGATGCCTCCGTTCTGGATGATACCTTAATGGTGGATACATGGCATTCTTTTTTTTTCTTAAGTATTTATTTATTTTGAGAGAGAGAAGAGAGAGAGAGAGAGTGTGCAAGTGTGAGTGGGGGAGGGGCAGAGAGAGAAAGGGAGAGAACATCCCAGGCAGGCTCCCTACTGTCAGCACAGAGCCCAGTGTGGGGCTCGAACTCACGAGAGCCGTGAGATCATGACCTGAGCCAAAATCAAGAGTCAGACACTTAACCGACTGAGCTACCTAAGCGCCCCTACATGACATTCTTCATGGAACTGCACAGCATGGAAAGAACCTTCATGTAAACTATGAGCTTTAGTTAATAACAATGTATAAATACTACTCATGAATTGTAACAAATGTATATAACACTGATGAACTAATGCAACTTGATAACCATGAGAGAGACTGCAGGGGTGGGGTGAAGAGAGTGCATGGGAACACTCTGTACTTTCTGTGGAAGTTTTCTATAAACCTACAAATGGCTCTAAAAAATAAAATCTATTCCAAAAGAAGTGAAAACATTATTTCGGGGAGCTTGGTATACAAACAGAGTCCCCAAAGGAATGGATGGGAAAACAAACAAACAAAATAGATGAAGAGTGGAAATACTGGCTAAAATTTTTCAAATTTGATAAAAACCATAAACTTGAAGATCCAAGGAACTCAACAAACCCCAAGCACAAGGTACACGAAGAAAATTCCACCGACGCCCATCAGAATCAAATTTCTCAGGACCAGTCTAAAGACAAAATGTTAGAAACGGTCAGAGGAAAAAGACACGTTACACAGGGAAGAATAAAAACAGGAACAGCAGCAGATTTCCCTTCAGAATCAATGTGAGAAGACAGAGAAGCAACACCTTTAAAATACTGAAAGGAAGTGTAATTCGTAAATCTAGAAATCTATGCCCGCTAGAAGTATTTTTCAAAAATAAAGGTGAAATAAAGGCTTTTTTTTTTTTTTGGACACACGAAAGCTGGAAGAATTTAGCAGCAGCTGACCTGCGCTTGTAGAAATCTTAAAGGAAGTTCTACCATCATAAGATAAATGGCTCCTGATGGGTTCTTGGATCTGCTGGAAGGGAAGAAGAATGACAATGGTAGCTATATGGGTAAAGAAATTACGTTTTTCTAGAATTAAAGTATAACCGACATGCAATATCCTATTAGTTTCAGATGTACCTCATAGTGATTTGATATTTTTACACATTAAAAGATGATCTTCCTGGTAAGTCTAGTTACCACCCATCACCACAAAACGTTATTACAATATTACTGAGTCTGTTCCCTGTGCTTTACATTATATTCCCATGACTTATTTATTTTATAACTGGAGGTTTGTACCTCCTAATCCCCTTTACCTAGTTCACCTCCCTGCTCTGGTAACCAGCAGTTTGTTTTCTGTGTCCATAAGTCTATTTCTGTTTTGTTTTGTTTGTTCATTTGTTCTATTTTTTTTTTGTTTTTGTTTTGTTTTTTTTTAAGATTCCACGTATAAGTAAACTGATGTGCTATCTGTCTCTGACTTATGTCATTTAGCCTAATACCCTCTAGACCTGTCCATGTTGTCGCAAATGGCACGATTTCGTCTTTCTTATGTCTGAGTAATATTCTGTTTTATACACACACACTCACTCCCCTCCCCGTATATTCCTTATCTTCCTGTCTGTGGACACGTAGGTTGCTTTCATATCTTGGCTATTGTAAATAGCACTGCAGGGAACATAGGGGTGCATATATCTCTTTGAACTGGTGTTTTGTTTTTGTTTCGGAGAAACATCCAGAAGTAGAAGTGTTGGACTGTATGGTGGTTCTGCTTTAAACTCTTTGAGGAACCTTCGTATGGTTTTCCCTGGTGGCTGTGCCATTTTACATCCCCACCAACAGTACATGAGGGTTCCCTTTTCTCTATGTCCTCGCCAACACTTACTATTTCTTGTCTTTTTGATAATAGAAAATCTGAGCAGTGTGAGGTGATACCTCATTTCCTTGATGATTAATGATATTGAGCATCTTTTCATATGCCTGTTGGTCATCTCCATGTCTTTGAAATGCCTTCCCAATCTTTAATCAGATTGTTTTTTTGTGTTTGTTGTTGTTTGATATTAAGTGCTATGAGTTCTTTATATATTTTGGGTATTAACCCTTGTCAGATGTTTGATTTGCAAATATCTTTTCCCATTCTGTGGGTTGCCTTTTCATTTTTGATATGGTTTCTTTCACTCTGCAGAAGCTTTTTAGTTCAATGTGGTCCCACTTGTTTATTTTAGCTTTACTTATCCTTGTATGAGGAGACCGGTCCAAAAAAATATTGCTAAGACAAATGTCAAAGAGCTTACTGCCTGTGTTTTTTTTTCCCTTTTCTAGGAGTGTTGTCTATGTTTTCTTCTAGGAGTTTCTTCTAGGAGTTTCTAGGTCTTACATTCAAGTTTTTAATCCATTTTGAGTTGATTTTAGTGTGTTGATATGGTGCAAGAAAGTGGTCCAGTTTCATTCTTTTGCATGTGGCTGTCCAGTTTTCCCAGCACCATTTATTAAAGAGATTGTCTTTCCCCCCTTGTATATTCTTGCCTCCTTTGTCATGGATTAATTGACCACAAATGCATGCGTTTATTTCTGGGCTCTCTGTCCTATTCCACTGATCTATGTGTCTGTTTTTGTGTGAGTACTATACTTTCTGGATTACTATAGCATTGTAGTATAGTTTGAAATCAGGGAGCATGATACCTCTGGCTTTGTTCTTTCTCAAGATTGTTTTGGACATTCATGGGCTCTTATGGTTCATAAAAATTTTAGGATTCTGTGAAAAATGCCATTGGAAATCTGTAGATGGCTTTAAATCATAATTTTTTTGGTATTTATAATAGATTCTAAAAGATTTATAATCTTTTAAAAGATCATCTATTTAAACAAAAATAATAATAATAACTTGTGGAGTTTGTAACATATGTCTAAATAAAATGGATGGTAATTAATAGCATTAAGGCCTGGAGTAGAGATGTGGCAGTATAATATTGTAAGGTTATTTTTTTATATGTGAAGTTGTATAATATCACCTGACTATAGATTATGATAAGTTATAGATGTATAGTCTAAGATGTACAGCATCCGCTAAAATAGCAAAACAGAGAATTATGACTAATAAGCTAATCAAGGAGGAACAAAATGGAACGACTCAAAAAAATTTCAGTGCTAAACATATAATGAAAAAATAGGAAAAAGGAAACAATAGATGGTGAAAATAGAAATAAAATAACAAGATGATGAATTTAAACCTAACCATACCAATATTCACATTAAATATTAATGTTATAATTATCCCAATTAAAAGGCAGCGATTGCTAGATTAGATTCAAATACTGTTTAAAAGAAGTGTACTTTATTTTTAAAAAAAATTTAAAAATATTTATTTACTTTGGTAGAGAGAAAGTGAAAGGGAGAGTGCATGTGAGTGGGGGAGGGGCAGAGAGCGAGGGAAAGAGAGAATCCCAAGCAGGCTCTGCGCTGTTAGCATGGGATTCAATCCCATGAACTGTGAGATTATGACCTGCGCTGAAATCAACAGTCAGATGCTTAACTGAAGGAGCCACCCAGACACCCTGAAATGTACTTTAAATATAAAGATGCAGATATGTTAAAGGTAACAGGATGGGAAAATATGTATTATGCTCATCAAGTCAAATACATTTAATCAAAAATATCAGAAGAAATCTAGAGTAAGTACATTAATATCAAAGTGTATTTCATAGCAAAGAATATTACCAGGGCTAAAGGTCATTTCATAATATAAAAGAGTCATTTAATTCAGAAGATATTGACCATTCTAAATGTTTATGCCCCTTAGGTCAGCACTTCAAAATACATGAAGTAAAAACCAGTCATGGCCAAATTATGGAAAGAGCCCAAATGTCCATCAACTGATGAAGGCATAAAGGAGATGTGGTGGTACACACACACACACACACACACACACACACACACAATGGAAAACTAATCAGCAATGAAAAAGAATGAAATCTTGCCATTTGAAACAATGTGGATGGAACTAGAGGGTAGTATTCTAAGCGAAATAAATCAGAGAAAGAAAGATACCATATAATTGCATTCATGTGGAATTTGAGAAACACGACAGATAACATTGGGGAAGGGAAGGAAAAATAAGATAAAAACAGAGAGGAAGGTAAATCATAAGAAACTCAAATACAGAGCACAAACAGGATTGCCGGAGGGGAGGTGGGTGAGGGGATGGGCTAAATGGCTGATGGGTATTGAGGAGGGCGCTTGTTGAGATGAACACTGGATGTTGTATGTAAGAGATGAATCACTGGGTTCTCCCCCTGAAGCCAAGACTACGTCGTATGTTAACTAATTTGAATTTAAATAACAAAAAAAACAAGAGTAAAATTTCTAGGAGAAACAGACAAGTCAAACTTTATCATTGGAGATTTCAATATCCCTTTTTTATTAAGGAGCAGTAGACAGAATCAGCAAGAATAGAGAATACTTGAAGGGCAGTGTTAGATATTCGACCACATTGACGTTTAAATAGAGAACATTGAATCCAACAGTGGCACAATACATACACTTTTTAAGGTCACACGGAAATTTACCAAACCATATTATGGGAAATGAAGCAAGTCCGAGGTGGATTTTTTATTTTTTTTAATGTTTATTTATTTTTGAGAGACATACAGCACATGCACAAGTGGGGGAGGGGCAGAGAACGAGGGGGACAGAGGATCCAAAGCAAGCTTTTACAGCACACAGCTTGATGTGGAACCCATGAACCCATGAACCACAGGATCACAACCGGAGCCGAAGTCGGACGCTTAACCAACTGAGCCACCCAGGCCCCCCTCAGATGAATTTTTTTAAAAATAAAATTATATAAAATATGTTCTTTGACTGCAGTGGAACTAAGTTAGCAGTCACCAACTCCAGGAAATCCCCAAATACTGGGATACTAAATAACACACTTCTAAATAGTCGGTGTAAAAGAAAAAGCAGAAGGAAAACTAGAAGGTATTTTTATTTAAGTTTATTTTTGAGAGAGACAGAGACAGCATGAGTGGGGGAGCGGCAGAGACACTCTTGAGAGAGAATCCCAAGCAAGCTCTGTGCCACAGAGCCTGATGAGGGGCTCGAACTCACAAAACCGTGAGATCATGACCTGAGCTGAAACCAAGAATACCTAACCGACTGAGCCACCCAGGTGCCCCAGAAGGTATTTTGAATGGAGTGAAAATGGAAGCCCAATATCTAAGAAAGAATTTTGGGGACACCACTAAAACAGTGCCTGGGGGGGGCATTTATTGTTTAAAAAACCCCAATTAGAAATTAAAAATTGTCTCAAATACTGATCTTGGCTTCTATCCTAAAACAAGAAAAGGAGAGCAAATTAAAACTAATATAAGCAGAAAGGAAATAATATAAGTCAGAGTCAAAATCAATAAATTATAAAACATAGCAAATCCAGGAAGCCAAAACTTTTACATGGATATTCATAGCAGCTTTATTTGCAATAGCCCAAAATGGGTCAAAGCCCATCAACAGATGACTGAGTAAACAAATTGTGGTTCCACCATAAAATGGGGTGAAAAGGAATGTATTACAGAGCTCCCCCCACCTTATCTACGGGGGATGTGTTCCAAGATGCCCAGTGGATGCCTGAAACCACGGATAGTAACAAAGTCTACATATACTGTGTGTTTTCCTATACATACATTTCTGTGATAAAGTTTCATTTATAAATGATGCCCAGTCCGAGATTAACAACAAAAGTGATAAAACGGAATGATTAAAACAACGTGCCGTGATAAAAGCTATGTGAATATGGTCTCTCTCTCCAAATGTCTTATTATAGTGTCCTCCCCCTTCTTGTGACGTGAGATGATAAAGTGCCTCTGAGGTGACATGAAATGGGGTGAGTGAAGTACGCATCGTGATGTAGCCTTCGGCTTACCATTGACCTTCTGATGACACGTCAGAAGGGGGATCATGTGCTTCCAGACCTCGGTTGACCGAAGGTAACTGAAGCCATGAAGAAAAGGAAAACCACAGATGAGGGGCGGAGTGCTGTGTTGGTAAACACAGCAACAGGCGAGGAATCTCAATATATCTATACTGAGTGAAAGAAGCCAGATAAAAATGTATGCACTGTATGACTCCATTTATATAAAACTCTAAAATGTGTCACCTAGTCTGTAATTATGGAAAGCACACCAGTGGTAGCCTGTGAAAGGGGGTGGGGGTGGGGAGGGAGGGTTTGTAAAAGAGAACAAGCGAACTTTTCAGGTGATGGGTCTGTTCCTTATCTTGGTTGTGACCTCATAGGTGTATACATACGTCAAAACTTGTCAGTAAACATGCTGTTTTATCCTATCCCAATTTTATGTTGATCAGGTTGTTTTAAGACAAAGCAAGTACTAATATCTGGCTGACCTATTCACCTGAGAGAGTTGCCTTGATGTTAATAGAAAAACAGTAGCTGATAGGGACTGCACATTCGGTGGGCACCTCCGTGCTTCTCTGCCCAGCCCACAGGAAGCCTCTTAAGTATCTCTTGGCATCCACGTCACTCAAAAAAGTCTTGAGCCTCTGGTGACAGGTGATTGTCCTGAGGGAGAGCAGCCAACCAGTCTGGTTCATTGGTTTCTCTGCTTTCTGATTTTGAAATTGAAGTCCCGAGACTGTGTCCATCTATCCTCAGGATGCTTAGGGACCTTCAGGTGGGTGGGGCACCTTCCATCCTCCATGGGAACCAGAAAGCCAGAGGAAGCCTGTCTGTGGAAGAGGAGAAGGGTGAAGCCAGAATCGAAGAGAAAGAGGTTGAGGTGCCCTTCCCAGAGCTCACTTGCAGGTTCCAAAGCAGTCATGTCTTCAAAGGTGTCTTCTCTTTGAGCCTAAGGTAGTTCAGATCAGCTCCCCTTGCCAGCGATCAGAGAGAGCAGTGAACACAACGGTTGTGTGCTAGACATTGTGCCAAGCACTTGAAGACATTCTCTCTTTCATTTTGTTTTTACATTTTTAAAAAATGTTTTATTTATTTTTGAGAGAGAGAGCACGAGCAGGCGCGGGGGAGGGAAGCGGGGGTGGACAGAAGATCGAAAGCAGGCTCTGCACTGACAGCAGCGAGCCCAGGGAGGGGCTCAAACTCACAAACTGTGAGATGATGACCTGAGCCGATGTTGGACGCTTAACCGACTGAGCCACCCATGTGCCCGGCCATTCTCTATTTTAATCTGCACGACCAGGCAAGGTAGATAGTATTTCCATTTTCAGGTGAAGGGAAGGAGGTCTCTGTGGGCTTGTTGTTGGTTGTTCATAGGAATTGTGGTTGGGAAGTCAGTTTAGCTAAGAGGGACTGGGCCAGTCCTCACAGTTTCTGGATTGTTCCCTGCTCATATCACCTTCACTCCTCTCTCTTTCCTCTCCACCTCTGCATCTTCCTGTCCTTCGGGGCCAGCTCAAGTGCCTCCTTCCCCACCAGCTACTCACAGGCTCCATGGTTCAATCCTTCCCTAGATTCTTATTACCTGTTGTGACTCTCACCTGTGCCCTCGTCTCTGTTCTCTTCTAGTTCTGCCACCCGAACTTGCCTTCTTCAGCTAATTGTTCCATAGAGGTTAGGATCTCCGTAGTCCCTGAGACCGTGCTTGACATGAGGGTGTGTTCAAGATGTAATTGTTTGAGGCATATCTCTTAATTTATTAAGTAATCAGCTACACAATACAATAGAACAAAAACCAATTTCTATAAAACTAGTGTGGCTTGAGGTCATGTTGTGCCTCAGATTACCATTTCCCAAACAGGAAAGATGGACATCAACCCTCCTCCTGGCCCTAAGTCTTCTGTTGTTCCGGAGAAACCCACATGGACATTTGTTAGTGGTTTATCACTTTGGACGGAGAAATCAAAGGGGTAGAAACAGTCTGAATCCAACCCATCAGGGGAGGAAGGCCACCCAGACCTACCTTCCCCCCCCCCCCGCAGTGCCCAATTCTTCACTTTCCCCTCACTCACCTCCACCCCATCGTCCCCCATTGTAGGTGGGTCCTACAAATGCACGCCATCGCCCCATTGCTCCATGGATAGAGTCTGGATCAGGACCAACCTCATGGGATGGGAGCAGTGCAGTCACATAGGGCCCAGTGCTGAGAGGGTCCCAGAGCTTAGGGTTAAACTTCTCCCATTGCCATCTTGAAACATTTAATGCTTTTATCTTTCTGTGTTTAGTAAGTGAAGTGTGATAGGGCACTGGAATGTGCTCTGGGAGCTTGGGGCCTCAGCTCTTACACGGTCCTGCCTCATGTCACCTCCCCCAGAAGGGGTCTCAACAGCCCACTCACCAGTTTCTGGGTTCACAGACCCCCCACTTAGCCTCCACCTCCCTAACCCCACTGTGTCCACTGCTGCCCCTCTGATCTCTGGTGCCCTGGCCCTGCCTGGCCTCTGCTCCCTGTCCCTGTCCCTGTCCAGCAGCCACTGCCCCCTTCCCCCCTGGCCGGGGCCCGGGTGGGGTGTGGATAGGAGTGGGTGCAGACACTCCCAAGTGGGGTATGGCAGAAGCCACCCTTCCCCCAGCCAGCATGGAGGCTGCAATCTCTTAGAGGTCGCCTGATCGCTGTGGGTTGAGGCAATGGAGACGGGAGATTGTCTTTCCCATCCCCGGCTGGGGCTTCGCACTTCTGCCCAGACACCGGCAGAAGGGAGCCCTGCAGCTGGTGGGCTGTGTGTGCCCGGTGAAGTGTGGCCCAGAGCACCTGTGAGGCCTGCACCTGCTTAGTGCCTCAGTGGTTGTTCTGTGCCCCAGGCAGTGCGTCATCGAGCAGTGAATGAAAAACACCATGGCAGGGTGAGAGAAAGACCACAGGAAAAAAGAGCAAGTTTTCTAGTTTTAGGATCCTTATGGCACTTTTCCCCTCCTTGGTAAATAAGAGGTCCTGGATTTTCAATTTGCCCTGGGCCCCACAAATCAGATGCTTGGCCTGACTTGCTTAAATTTATTTTCATGGTAGACTGTGAAAAGAGACTGTTCCTTGTTTACTAATACTTGGGTTTGAAAGGGTCTTTCCATTTGGAAGGATGACATCTAACAGGGAGGGGTGGGTCCTACAAAGGCACACCAGCTGTGTGATCTCTGCTCACTATATACGCCTGATTTTCCCCCCAAGCCACGTCACTGCAGATTGTCTCTTCTGATCCCTTTTACCGCCTTAGATCTCAACGGCAAGATTTCAGAGCTGGTAAGTTTGACTGAGGCGGACTCCCGTCGGTAGCCCTGGAGTCAGATCCCCTGGCTCTGCGTGCTGGTTGCTGAGAACCCACACAGACAGTCTTCAGAAGATTGTTCGTGCCCCGGACCCGCTTCACACACAAACAGAGTGGGAAGTGCCTGGGAATGCCTTGCCCTGGGACCAGTCCCAAGCCAGGGACAGACTGCTCTGAGGATAAAGTCCCAGCTCCTGGCACGGGATGATGGAGCTCTGAGGCGGGACTCACGTTCACAGCTCCTCTCGGATCAGGTGGAGGCTGGGACTGCCCTGAAGTCACACTCTGGCTTAGCTGCCCGCCCTGCCCTGTGCTCCTTCCCCAGCCTCTCCCTGGTTCTCCGGGGATCCTGTCTACGATCAGCCGCTTTCACCCAGCTCCTATCTGCTCTGGGGAGAGCCCAGCTTAGGACCCAGGGTGCAAGACCTAGGTCACGCTATTTTGTGATGCAAATGTCAGCCGTGTTTAAAATAACACTTAGTGTTTGCCTGGGTCTTACTCTTGCAGCCTGGTCTCTGTTCCCATAATTAGTTGTAGTGAGGCCTAGATTTACCCAAGTATCCTGGGAGGCTCGCTGTGACCTTGGGAGACTTGTATTGTAATGTGAGAAGTATATCCTGATCGATAGTAGTTTTGGCCTCTTAAGCTGTGGGGGCCTCAGGAGTAAACATTTTTACTCATAAGGGGGAGATCTATCGTGAAAACCCGGGTCGCTTTTTAAAAATAATAGGTAATGACTACAGAATCAAATGTAGAATATATGTATATTCTACAATAGGGTTAGAAGTGTGGGTGGTGGGCATTGAGGAGGGCACTTGTTGGGATGAGCACTGGGTGTTGTATGGAAGCAATGAACCACGAGAATCTACCCCCCAAAACCAAGAGCGCACTGTGCACACTATATGTTAGCCAATTGGACCATAATTTATATTAAAAAAAAAGAAAGAAATTACATCATTAAAAAAAGAAGTACATGTAAAAGGAAGCCCTGTTACGTCTATGTATTCATCCTCCGAGCATTTATTGAGTATCGACTGTATGCCAAACATTTTTAAAAGTTTTACAGTAATTTTTTGAAAGGCCCCATGCGTGGTCTGTCTTTGCAGAAGGAAGAATCTAGTGAGGGAATGGAGTGTTTCCTTTGACGTCTGTTCCCTCTGAGCTGGGTGGGGTGCGGTGCACCCAGTTTGTAGCCCTGATTCAAGGAGATCTGGGCTCTTTGGGGCTGGCTTGGGGGCTGGAAGGAACAAAAGTCCCAGACATTTGACCCTGGCTCACGGGAGGCCAGCGGGAAGCTGTGTGTGAGGCCCGGACTGAGGGGTTCCGAGGCTGCAGGACTTTGGGTACAAACAGGGCAAGTCCCTAGTTGGTCACTGTATGTTTGTGGCTCCGGTGACCAGGCCTAGTGCGTGGCCGCAGGCCTTTTAGGAAGGCACTCCTTCTGTCTCCCAAGGGCACCTTCCCTTGTCCCTGCTCTTCCTGGCTGGGACAGAGAGAGAGGCGCCCTGTTTTTGATTTGCATTACAAATTCCTCCACCTGAGCCATTTATGTGCGTGAAGTGGGGTTCACAGGAAGTGTGGGGAGCCCAAGTGATTTTATGGCTTGTAGCAAACATCCTACAAACACACAGACTTACATTGGACTCCTACACTTCGCTCAGGTGGCCTTGTCCCTGTGCCGAGGGACTCTGCGGCTCTTGGCCATGTTGTCCGGTCCCTCCCTCTTCTCTTGTCAACCCCTTTCTCTCTTCTGTCTTCTTCTCTCCACCACTCCCAAATTCTCGTTCATTGATGACTTTGGTTACTTTGCCTCTTTGTCGCCTCTTTCCGTCGTATGACTGTAGACCTCCACTCTCCCCAGAGTTTCATTTATCGAGGTATTTTCCGGTACAAAGTGAGCTCCTGCCCCTGTGTGTGATGATGATGTTTCTCATGCCAGGCCCTTGGGCACCCTGAGCTGGTGCCCGGTGGACTTTTTTGCAAGAGGTGTCAAATTGCCTCCTGGCACATCGCACGGGACCGCGATGGAGTGCAGGGATGCGGGTCTCAGAAAAGTCCCAAACCTCTGAAAATCTCTCTGGTTTGAGACGGGAATGAACAAATTCTTCAGGTCGGGAAAATAATAAATACTGATATTACCAACGGGGTTTGGGGAGCCGTACTCTGAGTAGTGGCATACTCTAATACTAAAATGCATATCACAGGACCAGTGCCAGTCTTAAAGATCATTCTCCTTGAGCATTCACCTGTGCCTATGAAGAGATTCCCCTTTAGAAGCTCATTCCTATTTTTGTCGGTATGCCAATTTCTTTAAAAGTTAATTTCATGGCCGGTTTTCTTGGCACACATTTGGCCAGTAGATGACTAAAAATATCAAGAGAGCCGGTTAGATGATGAGATAGTAAGCTGTCTCTGGGGCTGTTGGAGAAAACCAGAGACTTCTGAAATTCAGACTTTGAGAATCTTCCTGTCCTAACCCCCTCATTTTAAGTCTGAGGAAAATAAAGGTCTGCAGAAGTGAGGCTTGCTTCCATATTTATCAAGCTGGGGTGAGGCACAGCTGGGATTAGAGCACTGATTTCTCCTTATCCGGGAGGCAGAGGCCTCTCCCCACATCAGGCGATGGCGTGAATCCAGTTCTGGCTGTTGGTCCACGTAGCTTCACCCAACCTGCTCGTGGCAGGTGCCATTCTGAGTGCGGTATCCACATTAACGGACTGAGTCATTATGATTGCCCTCGTGGTAGATGTCTATCATCAAAATCCCCATTATGTGGATGGTTAGGGCACTCACTCACTGTGCAGGTGGCTGGGCTTGGGTGTGAACCCAGTCAGGTGGACGTGAAGGGCGGGCAAAGAGTCCCACTGCCACCCCACCTCTAACCCAGACATCTGGCTCATGGATGTCTCCTCTGAAGGTTTTCCGGGTGCTCCTAAGGTGCTTGGGCAGAGGCTTCCTCATCAGCCTCCTTCCCTAAGCCACGGGAAGTGGAATAATTGTGTCCAAAACTGCTTTGCAGCTGGCACAAAAGATTACTTATTTGGAGTTATTTTAATCATCAGATAGTCTTTAAGAATTCTCAGGAGAGGTTGCCTTTCTTGATTTTTTTAACCCCTTCTTCTTTATAGTCAGAAAATTCTTCCCTCGTCCTCAAAGGACACGGAGAGCAGTGTCTTATGATCGTGGCTCCTTGAAGAAGCTACTTCTCCCTTCCAGGTGTATGTAAGGGGGCAGATGAGCTGTTTCTAGATATGCTCTTGCCCTTTGGAAAATGCATTTGTCCAGGGAATGAAAGTTTTCAAGACACGAACTGCAGGTTTCTCTAATTTATTTCGCAATAACTGTAGTCGATGCAGTCACTATATGTAAGCAACCATGCGTATATTCGAATGAGGTTGTCCCAGAATGAGCCCCTGCCAAGGTCTTACCAACGGTCCTCTCCTTGCCTTCCAGTTTTACGGGAGCCCTATACAGTCCGTGTGGAGGACCAGAAAACCATGAGAGGCAATGTTGCGGTCTTCAAGTGCATTATCCCCTCCTCGGTGGAGGCGTACGTCACCGTGGTCTCATGGGAGAAAGACACCGTGGTACTCATCTCAGGTAGGCTGGGCGTGTCCGGGGCGCAGGGCGCCGGGCTCATCTTCTCAGTGCTCGTTTCAGGTATTGAATTGGGTCTCTGGCTATGTGTCCATCATAGCTAAGAATTGGCCTACGTCTGGTTGATGCTGGTTGATGATTGTGTGACATCAGTGCTTTATATCGGTTTCCCGACTCGATGCAGACATTCCTCAGTGAATTGACTGATGGACGGGTAGAAATGAGTTACTGTGCGTACCACCGCCATGTTATTCTCTGAGGCAGTTTTGGCTTATATCTGCTGCTGAAAATAGGGCAGTATGGTTATCGCGTCTGGGAGAGTCATCAGTAATATGCTCAGGACTGATAGCCTCCAACTATAATCTGGCAAACAGAAGCTCTGGTTTCGAATGTTGTGACCTTTTCAAATGCCTTGAGAGCTATGTGATGTCTCTGATCTCTTTGTTGAAGATTCTACTCAGAATATATATTCAGCACTGAGATACATATATATATGTATATACATGTGAAATATATAACATAATATTATATACGTGTATAATTTATTATATTAAATATTTATTATTTAAATTTTAATTTATTATTTAATTTTAATTTATTATTTAATTATTTTAATTTATTATTTAAAAATTATATATACATATATATCAAATACATAATTTATTGGTTTTTTTCTGGAACCTGGAAGTGACACGACTGAAATTTTAGCCTCTAAGATGTGCTAGTTCTTTTCTCATGGTTTTTAAGTAGATTTCTTGCCCCCTTGCTGCTTAGCTGGAAAGGCCCTATGGGCAGTACCCACGTTTCCTGTTTTGCTCGTCTTTGGAGAGTAAGTGACTATGGGCTGGTCTTGGAGAAGAGCGATGATGGGTACCAAGTCAGCTAAAGCTGATTATAAATGCTTGCTTTCCTCTGTATGTCTGTGTGGATGCGTGTCCACATGTGCACACACACGTCTTATGCAACTCTTGAATACCGTCAAAATTTTGCCCGTTTACAGAGATAGGAAATTAGAACTCAGTTCTCATGGTGACCTAGCATTTATGCTTTTCAGCTTTTTGGTTTTCTAGACAGTATAGGTTACTATTCAGGGACCATTACAAAAAAAAAAAACCAGACAAACCACAAAACCATTAGAAAGTCCAAACCAAAAATTACATCTTTGGTCTTTACGTCCAGTAAACTATCACGTAATTGAGGTTTTCAGGTTTTCTTAACACGTTCAGCTCAGACTCCCTCTAACTTCAGTGAACATTAAATGTCTAAACCACCATGATTTAACTTAAAGTATTGAAAAAATAGTAGGCTTAATGACTGAAATATGATTACACGTAGTCAGAATGGACTCACCTGTGCACTTTTATTTGTTGTCGTGTTTTTAAAAAAAAATTATTTATTTGTGTTAAGCGATCCCTGCACCCAACGTGGAGCTCCAGCTCAGGGCCCCAAGATGAAGGGTCACACGTGCTCCCGCTGGAGCCAGACAGGCTCCCCCTCTTTGTTGTGTTTGGTGAATGGTCTTACTGGCTTCTGTTTAGAGGTCATTTTAGTTTCTGAATGGCAGATGGAGAGATTTGATGACAAGTCCGTCTGGCTGAGCCCAAGGCCAGAGTGGAAGGGCATTCACATGCACCTGTTGAGGGCCGGTGGGCTCACTGAGGGGGACAATGCAGGACGGTATTTGCAGTGTCCCACACTCAGGGGCCTGGGCTGAGGGAGGTGCGACCGTCATAGAACAGCCATGGGACAACTTCTGGGGTTTGCCGTGGAGGGGGAGGGAACAGGGGAGGATTACAAATGGATTTTTACTTGAGGAGACATATGTCATTTCTGTGAATATTTGATTGGCCAAAGCCAGTCACATGACCTGTCTGACTTGAGTGAGACGTGCCCAGGAGAGAACGACTGGAGATCTGAGTGGGAGATAGAAATATCTACCAAGGTTTTATATACCTGTTGATATAGACATCTATATCGATAAGTATGTTTTATATGTTTGTAATACAGGTTATATATTGATATTTATCAATTTATTATTAAATATATTAATATTGTATATTAAATAATTATATGTTATATATAAATTATATACCATATATAGATAATTATATGTGAAATGAAATATATTTAAAATATGTTAATATTTATTAATGTATTATTACATACATAACATTAATAAATATTAATAATACAGGTTATACATTAAAAATGTAATGTGTGCATTCTTATGTTTCCTAGGCATCTTTTTTTTTTTTTAACGTTGATTCATTTTTGAGAGACACAGAGAGACAGAACATGAGCAGGGGAAGGGGTAGAGAGAGAGGGAGACACAGAATCTGAAGCAGGCTCCAGGCTCCGAGCTGTCAGCCCAGAGCCCGACGTGGGGCTCGAACTCACGAACTGAGAGATCATGACCTGAGCTGGAGTCGGGCGCTCAACCGACTGAGCCACCTGGGAACCCCCCTTGGCATCTTTAATTAGCGGTTTACCCATGCAGATTTCATCTTTTTGCAATCTATGTGAATAGACTTGTTTTCTTCAAACATGAACCTAATTAAATTAAAGGAATTTTATATCTGGTGAGCAGGAGAGGGTGCTGATATGCAAACCCAAAGCTGGTGTCTTCCTAACAGGAACTGATGACACCCTTGTCTCCTCAGTCACGCCTTAGAGCTTTATCCTTTGGCAAAATTTTGAAAACAATGTGTACCATGGATAAGCACTTGGCCTTTTTTTTTTCCCCCACAAAAGTATCCACAAAAACCAATATAGTATAGGCTTTTATCTCATCAAGGAATACTTCAGTAGCAAGTTTTTGTTGGTTTATAAGCTAGCCATTTCATCAAACACGAGGTATTCCCAAGATACTCAGTGTGGTTCCCATGGCGTGTGTGTGTGTGTGTGTGTGTGTGTGTGTACGTTTGTATACAGAGAAAGAGATGGGGAGACAAAGACACAGAAACAGACTGAGACATGCACAGAAAGAGAGTGAGTTAGAGCTGTTTTCATTCTCAAGGAGTTTAACCTGAGAACAGGGCCCCGATGCAGCGTTATGACCTGTAAATAGGAAGTCCGGAAGTTAACCTTGTAATGTAACTGGTGCACCTGCTCCCAGCGCCTGGCCCCCACCCAGTGAGGCTGTCAAAAATGCCCAGGGAAGGAAGTCATGAAGCCACTGAAGATGACAAAATGGTTAAAAGCATTGGGGATCTTAATCAATGAACGGGTTTTGGGTGATTTTGGTGGGGAAGGATTACATTTCTTGCTGGTGGCCAGGTCCCCGCATGAGGCAGGGCAGGTAACCACACGTAGGAGGCAGGGAGGCTCAGAGGCTGAGCCTGGGGCCTCCCTCCTCCGGGCAGCAGTGGGGGCAGCCTCACACAGCACCGAGGTCCCAGGGACCCAGGGGCTTTTCTGAGTGAACTCTCAGCTCCAGCAAAGGCATCCCAGATCGTGTGCACGGTAGATGGTCCGCAAAATGTTAATTTGTCTGTGATTTGTAAATAAACCGATAACCCCGGTGGTCCCTTGTTGATCTGGTTTAGCTTTGGTGGCTGGCAGGGGCGGTCACCCGCCTCAGTCTTCCCGGGATTCCGAGACAGCCCAGCCTACGGTGAGTCTGGCTGGGAAATTTGTCCCAGGGGACATGCCTCCTCCATACACGTCGCTTCCTTTGGTGGAAGAAGGCAGTGAGCCAAATGTGCCGTGAAAAGGAGCCTGTGTGCATGTCTGCCTCAGCGGGTAGAGTGGGAAGAGAAGACCGGCCGTGGGCTGATCCCAGAAAGCCGGAGCTCCTGCAGGTCACCGGGGGCCTGGCCGCTGTCCCCGCGTGTGCACATGGTGCTAGTGAAAGGAAGCCGCCTGTTCTCCGGGTCCCTGCTGTCCTCCCACCGCTCTGTGGGTGCCACCACTCAGCCTCTCGGAGTCCAGAGCACCCCGGGGAGAGGCCAGAGCGCCAGGCCTTCTCCTGGTCGTGAGTGTCAGGCTTATGCACACGTTCTAGGCCAGGGGTGTTTGGAAATCCAGGCTGAGGTAAGTGGGTGTTTGTCGCCTAGGAAATCCTTCCAGTGAAAAACATAATTAAATATTCGTGTGTTCCTATAAAAAGAAAGGGCGCGTCTTCCTAGTTTTTGCTCTTTAGTTTGGTTGAGCAGATCGGTGACTGGGCTATGTTCTTCCAGGGGTGAGAGGCACCAGTCATGTCTGTCTGGGTTTCAGCGTGAGCTGCATGGTTTCATTAGCTTACTGCACATAAAGTCATCATTGATTTTTTCCGGGGGAGGTTTCAGTTGGCCTGACTCTAGACTCAGGCATCAAGCAGTGCCTCTCTGGCAGATGAGGTCATTAGATCACCCCTAGTACGAGCATAAATGAGTGCATTTATTCTAAATGATCTTTGGAAAGAATCGTCCAGTGGTCTTGTTATGGACTACATGTTCATGTCCCCTTAAGGTTCGTGAGTTGAGGTCCCAGCCTCCAGTGTGATGGTATTTGGAGGTGGAGCCTTTGGAGAAAATTAGAGTTAGAGGGGGTCGTGGGAGTGGGGCCCCCGTGATGGGATTTGTGTCCCTCGAAGAAGAGACACCAGAGCCCTCCCTCTCCACCAGAGGAGGGCAGTGAGCAGGTGGCCATCTGTATCCCAGAGGAGGGCTCTTAACAGAACTTGACTGTTCAGGCAGCCTGAACTTGGACTTCTAGCCTCCCAAACTGTGAGAGATAAAAGACTGGTGTTTAAGCCCCCCACTCTATGGCCTTTATTTTTTAATTTGTTTTTTTTTTTTGCTTGTTTATTTATTTTGAGAGAGAGAGAGAGAGAGTGCATACATGTGCAAATGGGGGAAGGGCAGAAAGAGAGAGAGAGAGAATCCCAAGCAGGCTCTGAGCTGGCAGTGTAGAGCCCGATGCAGGATTTGAACTCACAAGCTTTGAGATCATGACCTGAGCTGAAACGCAAGAGCTGGACACTTAACTGGCTGAGCCACCCAGGTGCCCCATGGTATTTTTTTTAATAGCAGCCGAAGCTGAAAAGACAGGCTGAGAAGTAAGAGCCCCAAAACTCCCCCCGGGGAAGGAGGGGCACATAATGTCTGATGCTGCTGTGCTCTCTGCTTTGCTGTCTCCCTGGGCTGTCACCCGGCCACAGGATAGCGCTTGGTTGACCTTCACTCTCGTACTCTGGCAGATGGATGATAGGAACCGGGGAACGTGTGGTGGGAGGGCATCTCAGGGACAGGCACACCCTGTGCATCGAGTGTCCTCCGTTAACACTGTGGATCCCGATGGGGCGCCTTCTTACCTAACGAAAATGAGCCCGGAAGAACAAGAGTGATGAGGTCCATACTCATTTTCGAACATCCTTATCACCTCCTCTGAGCGCAGACGAGAGCCTTTTAAATATCAGAATATGAATATGGCCCAATGAAAACATAGTAGGGTGGATGGCGGTGTGCCTGGGGAGGTACGGCTGATGTGGAGATAGGGAAGACGCCGTCCCGGCAAAGAACAATATCGGCGATTTTATATTTGGGTTTCACTCAGTGGCCCGTTGTGAGTTTCTTCCCGGTTAGGGAGGCTGGCGACGAGCGAGCCCAGTATTCTGTGTCTGTTTCCTCTGATAAAATTCTGAGAGTCTCACTGGGGGTTTAGCTACATTAACATCAAAGACACAGCCCAAGGGTAACCGGATTTGGAAAATGGAAAAAGTGAACATTTTACTATTCCCAGAGATCTGCCTCCCTCTTTAGCACTGGCCCAATTTTCCGTTAGGATATTTCCCATCTGAACACCTCTATTACTGATGACTCAAGGAGAATTTTATCTCCGAGGATCAATGAGTTCAAGTCCACGGGTGATTATCTTTTTCCTGTATTTTGGGTAAAAGTGAACAATTTTCTGCCCACATTAAATATCAAAGCCCCAGCACTTGACATGAAACACTCACTGTAGTTTACGAATGCTGTGTTTGGGTCTGGTTGCCGTAGATAAGGCAGGATCTGGGCTTGAAGACCCCCCCCCCCCCATGGAGATGACTTCTGCTCCCAGGGAGCTGTGGGTAGAGGTTACGGTGCTGTGTGTGGGGTGAGCTTGGTGGCAGGCAAAGAGGTAGGCCCCACAGGAACGCGTACCTTCGGCGTTTCTGCCTGGGGAGGTGTGGAAGGTTTCACCCAAGAGGTGGCCATTTGAGAAAATGGTGGTTTGCATCTTAGGGTGAGGAAAGCAGTTGCATCATAGGTAGAGTCACCCCAGTTAGGCCGGGTTTTTCAGGTTTCAGCAAACTGAAACTAAGGGAAGATTTGAGGTGCTCTGTTCCCTTTTGGAGTTGGGGACATAGCTGCTGGGGGCAGGGAGGGCTGCGATGTGGCTGGTTGTCTCTGTATTTGTGACCCCCCCCCCCCCCCGTGGCTATAAGAGAGTCCATGTTCCCGCCTTCGAAGGCACTTATAGTTTAATTTTACTCCTGGTCGCTGGGCATTTTCAAGGCAATCTCTGCAAAGCTGCTCAGGTTGCCATGGTGATAAGACCCAGTTCTGCCCTCAAGGTGCTTATGAGTAAAGGGAATGAGATCAACATCAAAATGATTTCAGGGACCTAAATTCACCCATTGTCACCTGAAAGCCCCGTCTTTGATTCTAAAAGTACTAGGATGTTGCAGGAACAAAAAGAAGCATTAATTTAACATTCACTGAAAAAGACATTTTTAGGACCAAATGGAAGCTGTTAAAGGGACATTTTCCTTTCTTTCTTCTTTACTTCCACCCATCCCTCTGTCTGTCCGTCCATCCTTCTGTCTGTCTATCTATCTATCTATCCATCTATCCATCCATCCGTCCGTCTGTGTATTCATCCATCCATCTATTCATCTGTCCATCTGTCTATCATTTATCTATCTGTCTATCTATCTAGTCTATCTAGATTCTAGATTTCTGGCAAGTCAGAGCCTCATTAAAAACACTGGAAATGATTCTTAGCACAGGAGGGATTCAGCAGACTAGAGTTGGAAAGGTGGAGACATGTCATATTTTCACTATGCCGTGTTTTGGGGGAATATGACAACTAAAAACTGGGCAGGTGCACAGGAAGCGGGGAGGGACCTGGTCTCATTCCTTTTTAAAGCCATTGATTGGTTACACTTTTTCCATGTAAGTCTATTCTCACGAAGTAAGTTTTTGCATGTTATTCCACCGCCACCTGAAAGTGATTCACAACAGGGCTGTTTACAACGCAGAGCAAACTCCACCTGACGCTGGGAATGACAGGTATGTTAGATGAGCTGCTTGAGTCTGCCATTCCAGAAAGAACCCACCAGTGGGATCCTGAAAGAGCCAGAGTAAACAGAAGGTCTGCTAAGTGTGAGCCTTCAGAGAGAAGACACATTCCTCATTCTCAAAATTAGAAATTGTCCTGGAGATTATAGCTTGAAGCAAACAAAAAAAATATGTTTTTGACTTTTGAACTTCTGAGACAAGTAGACACATGGCTAAAGACTTGTTAACATAATGTTTAAAAAAGAGAGAAAGGGAGAAAGAAAGAAAAGAATGAAAACATGACAAGGAAAGTATGGTAGCAAGTTTATACTGGAGCATCTCAGTGTGTGTGTGTGTGTGTGTGTGTGTGTGTGTGTGTGTGTGTGTGTAAAAGACACCTTCTGCCATGAAGGTATTGGGTCAGCCTAACATGCCCCTTGGTTTCCTACCAAGGAGCACCAGAGGAATATGGCCTCACCGCTGTGGTGTATTACAGCGAGAGGGTGCAGAGTGAGACCAGCAAAGGGAAAAGGCGCGTGGGGACAGGTCTGGAGGAAACCAGGCAAAAGCTTCCAGCACTTTTCTCCTCATGGAGTCGCATAGGACACACTTAATCCCGGCAGCAGGGACTAATGACAGCAAATGTAAAATACTGTCTCCCGAGCATTTTAGAGATGCATTAGAGGTTCAGTGTCCAAGGATTTTCCTGGAGGCTGGTCACGTGGGCACCCTCTGACTGGCATGTCCCAAAATTCCAGACTCCCGGAAGGAGAGCAGGTGTTCTGGTGTTCAGTAAACCATATTGTTCTTATGGTTCAGGCACAGGAAGGTGGTGGGGACTCTCCTGAAATTCCAGTTCCTAGACATCGGCCAAGAGGCAGCCTCACAAGCAGGCTTGTCTAATGAAAGCAGCTCTACACGTTCCACGTTGACTCCTTTCTGTACAGGGCTGTTTTCTCAGAGATGGCGGCTCAGTCCACTCAGTCACATTCTGAATGTGCCCGGCATCAAATGGGCAGGTTCAAAAAGCAGGTTCCAGGCTCTGAGCTGTCAGCAGAGAGCCCCATGCGGGACTTAAACTCATGAACCGCAAGATCATGACCTGAGCCATCCAGGCGCCCCTGCTCAGTCTGTAGTTTAAAGGTTTTATCACCTCATATCCATATCGCCTCCATCTTTAGGCAGATGTCACCCCAGTTTTTTAAATATCCCCAAACACATTGACCCAGATTTTCCCCTTGCCTCCACCTAAATGTAAACGTAGTTTCATTTTGTCTTCTGCTAACAGGGGCCTTCTGCCTGCTCTCTCTGATGTTGGGTTCTTTCTAGATAGGAGAAACAGATGGTCAGCCAAGTCAGTCAGTTCTAATTTGGACCCAAGTGCATTTTCTTCTGGTCTTTTGTTCATCTGTGAGATTTTATTTCAGGAACACTGAAGAGAACAACAGGATCATTTGCAAAATAATATCAGGCAGTGATGGCAATGATACGGTCATCGTTATCATCAAGCTAAAATCAGATGTCATGAATCGAAATATGTTGACGCAGTGCGCCATTCTGTAAGAATACAGGATTCGCAACTTATAGATGTAATTTTTGACTCAGAATAAGAGAGCAGGGTGAATTCAAGGTCAGGACCTGAGTTAAGTGTAGATTATATTGTATGGGGCTTTTGGTGCTTCTTCCTGTGTGCTAGGTTAACCCAAGTGCAGGAAAGTCCCTCCCTAGGTGGTTTGGTGGTGGGAACTCCAGAAAGCCACTGGGCAGAGTCACAAGGCCTGTCAGCCCTTTGTGACTTCGCTTCTGGGCAGATGAGACAGGACAGCACATCTCCCAGCAACCTAGACTCCCTCTCTCCTCAGTAACCCCATGACCAGTAGAATCCCCAGTCAAGATGGTTGCCACCATTTTGTTTTCTCTTCTCCAGCCTTGGGAGAAGCCAGAGGCCAGGTACCCTGACCATTTGCGCCAGTTTTCACTGGCCCTTCATCGTTTCCCAAGATTTGGGGGTGTTTCTGTTGATTGCTCGTACGTTACAGACAGTGGGTTTCCCAAGCTTCTCCTCGGGAGTCTGAAAATTTCCACTCCTAGCCCCTCACGGATCTGTTCTCCAGTCCTCAAGAGGTAGTCACTTTCTACTTCTGGAGCCTGAGCCCTGCTCCTCCTACCTCAAACGTTGTCTTCATGTTTCCTGTCATAGGAAGACACAGACAGACACAGACTCTCCTGTCCACTCTGATCCCCCACGTGTGCTGCTGTCAGGACGCCTCTTGCTTGTTTCGGACCTTCTCCTCTGGGACCTCTGCCATCACCTCTTTGGTGATTATCATATTTCTTTTTTTTTTAATTTTTTTTATTAAAATTTTTTTTAATCTTTATTTATTTTTGAGAGAGAGAGTGTGAGCAGGGGAGGAGCAGAGAGAGAGGGAGACACAGAATCTGAAGCGGGCTCCAGACCCCAAGCTGTCAGCACAGAGCCCGACGTGGGGCTCGAACTCACGAACCGTGAGATCATGACCCAAGCCGAAGTCGGATGCTCAACCGACTGAGCCACCCAGGCGCCCCTGATTATCATATTTCTTATGACACCGATGCTCAGCGGTTATCACAACTTTCATGTTACTGTTTCCATTCATACTTTTTTTTGCCCCCTTGGAAAGCTTATTGAAAGGAGAGTCTGAACCCCCTACTCTTCCTAATCTCGTGTGGTCTGGGCTCTACCACTTGCATGGTACTGAAACTTAACATTTTCAAGGTCACCCATGACTTCTAGTATCATGTGCCAAGGGCAAGTTCTGACTTCCTTGAAGAACCTGTGCCCTTGACCTTCTTCCTCCATTGGTTGCCCTCCTTTGGTTGGCGAACTACCGTACCCTGTCCTGATTGACTTCGTCCATATTTCTACATTATCTCTTTCCTTATCTTTTCTTCCTTGCTCAGAAGTGTAAATAGACCCCCGAAATCAGTCTTCACGCCCTCTCCTTTCAATCTCCACTTTCTTTACTGGTCATTTCATTTCTTTCCCAGGGCTTCATCCACCACGTCTGTGTAGATGACCCTAACCTTGGAACTGTCTTGTCTCCTGGGCTTGCTTATTCCCCACTGTCTGCTCCCCTCCTGCCACCTCTAACAGAGCGTAACTAAAGCAGAATTGAGTATTTCTTCCAACCAGTAATTCATTTTGCCTTTGAATTACTTTCTTTTCTTTGCTTTTCTTTTCTTTTTTTTTCCAGATTGTACCTATTAGGCTCCAAAGTATCACAAACTAGGTGATAAATAACACACATTAAAATAACAGAAATGTGTTCTATCACAACTCTAGAGACCGGAAATACAGGGTCAAAATGTCAGCAGGGCTATGCTCTCTCTGAAGGCTCTGGGGAACAATCCATTCTGCGCGTGTCTCCCAGCTTCTGGTAGCCGAGGTGGCCCTTTGGGTTCCTCACCTTATAGATGCATCACTACAATCTCTGCCTCTCTTGTCTCAGGGCCTCTGTCCTGTGCGTGTGCCTCTGTGTCCCTTCTCTTCTTATAAGGACACCAGTCAGATTGGATTAAGGGCCCACCCTCTTCCAGGATGATCTCATCTTAACTAATTACATTTACGATGACCCGATTTCCAAATAAGGTCGTATTTCGAGGTTCCAGGAAGGACATGACTTTTGGGAGGAGGCTCTTCAGCCCAGTACACGAACAAATCCTTCTGATTCCTTTTGACCCTCTCTCATGCCTATTTTCCATCTTTTTATCTCCTGCTTGACAACTGACGGATGTACATTAAATGAGATCCTTAAATGAAAATAACTTGGAAAGGAAGGAAACCACAAGCAGAGAGTTTCAGGGACGAGTACCCACACCTGAGTGAGTGTTCCTGTGCTGGCCTCTTTGCCCTGCCCAGCCGTGCTCGAATGCCAGCTGGTAGCCACACCATCAGCTGTATGTGGCCCGCCCTGGTGTCAGACTGGGCCGGGGGCCAGGATGGGGACAGAATCAAGATGTTCCAGAGCCAAGACACCAGGGACTGTAGGCAAACTGCTTGATTTGTATTTTCAGATCATGCTGTGGACTGAAAGGTGCCCCCACGCTCAGCAGCCCTAACCCCTCATAGGGTTTCTAGTTACCAAATAAGGTTAAATGAGGTCCTAAAGGTTGGCTGTCATTCAACAGGACTGTGGCCTTATAAAAAAGAGGGAGAAAGACGTGTGACCACACAGTGAGAAGCAAAGAGAGCTCTCACCAGACACTGATCATGCTGGCACCCCAATCTCTGACTTCCAGGCTCCAGAACTGTGAGAAGTACATTCCTGTTGTGTAAGCCCCTCAGTCTATGGGATTTCGTTACGGCAGCCTGAGCTAATACAGATAATATGCATATCAACTCACTTTCTCGGTCTAATTCTGCAACTTCTGAATGTCACGTGTCACCTTGCTCCCTACCCAGCTTTCTTTGTTGTACAGACACATGAGTAAATAACGTATATGAAGCAGTCTGATGATAAAATGAGCTCTCACCCTTTTGATGAATGATTCTATTTTCAGGTGCGGTGTTTTTTTTGGGGGGGGGGAGAAATTTAAAGTCCAGGCTTCCCTCCTCTAAGGGGAAAGGGGGACATTTATGACTGGAAAAATGAATGATAAATTTTCCAAGTGACTAGTCATCTGAAAACTTATACGCAATATAAAATGTCCCATGTGAGTGAAATCATATGGTATTTGTTGTATGCCTGAAACCAGCATAACATTGTGTGTCAACTAAAATAAAAAAATTGAAAAAAAAATTTCCTCCCAAAGAACCCCAGATTCAAAAGTCAGTCCCCAAGTAACTGTATTCTTGTTGGATAAGCAATCATTTAGGATTGAAACATCTACAACTAAGCCTGGTTTGCATTGACTGTGCTGTGTCTATGTGTGGGGAACTGATGAGAATATTTACAGAATGTTTTAGTCTGTTTAGTTTCTGGAAATAGAGTGATGATGCACACTATTGAGCGTCCAGAATTGGGCTTTTCAAAGAATTGAAGATCTCCAGTGCATGTTGCTCTGCGTGAGCATAGTCAAGATGTTCTCTGTAGAGAAGCTAATAAGCAAGTACAGTAAATAAGCAGATATAGACTGTTTTTAAAATCTCCGGTTGGGTCACATGCTCTTCCAGGAAAGGTCTCAGGCTACCGTTCACCTTTCATTTTGCCAACAGTCTGCGTGAGGTCTTGGATTTGAACGTAGAGAGACCTGGCTTTGGGTCCTAACTTCATAGGTGCGAGGGATTTAACAGTTAATTACTTCTCTGTGGAATTGGACCCAGTGTTTTTATAAAGATTAGAGATGCCAGGGGATGTGCTCCATGAGTTATAGATACCTGACCAATTCTTGGTCTCTAGCTGTGCATTTGTCTTTTTAGTCTAAAGGCAAGAGGGTTGACCCTGAAGCTGATGTCTAGGTCCATGTTCCCAACCCATCATAGACCACACTGTGACCTTGGGCTAATCATATAACTTTCCTGTGCCTCAGTTTCCTCGATTGTAAAATGACAGCAACAATAATAACTACATCAGAAGATTGTTGTAATGATTAAATGAGTGAATATGCATAAAGTAGAAATTACAGAAATATAACTAATTCTATTTAAGAAGAGTTACTAAAATGCCAGGTATGCTGAATGATGAAATCCTGTAATGTCAACATTAAGGTGCTAGAATGCTACTGAACTAATCTGTTGTATTTTATCAAAGTAAACACACTTCCTTTATTAAGTGTTTACTATTTTTTTTCTTTTAGAGAGAGACAGAAAGTGCGAGCAGTGGGGGGAGGGGCAGAGGGTGAGAGCAAGAATCTTAAGCAGACTCCAGGCTCCGTGTGGAGCCTGACGTGGGCTCAGTCCCACGACACTGGGATCAGGATCTGAGCCAAAATCAAGAGTTGGACACTCAATCACTGAGCCACCCAGGCGCCCCAAATGCTTACTTTTCTTAAACAGAGATCAGATGATGTAAAATGAGCAATACATTAGAAAAAAGTCTCTTACTTTTTGCCTTACCCCGGAAGTAAATCAGAAGACATGTTTGAAGGGGTGCCTGGGTGGCTTAGTCGGTTGAGCGTCCGACTTCGGCTCAGGTCACAATCTCACGGTCCGTGAGTTCGAGCCCCGCGTCGGGCTCTGTGCTCACAGCTCAGAGCCTGGAGCCTGCTTCTGCTTCTGTGTCTCCCTCTCTCTCTGCCCCTAACCCACTCGCATTCTGTCTCTGTCTCTCTCAAAAAATAAACAAACATTAAAAATTTTTTTTAAGATACAAAGAAGACATGTTTGAGGAGAAGTTTGAACTTCCATCGAAGTACTTGCAACACTTTTGGGTCAGTAAATAACTGACAATGTATGTTAGGTTCTATAGAACAGCTCCAACTGTCCCCGTAGGTGGTGTCAGCAGCCCCCACTTCCCAGGTGAGAACACTGAGGCACACAGTCCTTGATGCTCTCACCCAGGGTCTCCCCTTGCAATTTTTCCTTTCTAGAAAGTAGAGATTCTGCCTTCTGAGAAGTCTTCCGGTTTTTTTACAGCACCCAAGTGTGTAAGCGTCGACAAAAATTGTCACTTGAATGACAAACAACTTGTAACAGCTGTAACTCGAGCTTAGGGACTTACTTAAATAAGAAAAACATTTTCAAATATGGTATGATTCTGGATAGTTGACACATCCAGGACATTTCATGTGGTTTGGGGACAGTATGCTTAATGTTTCTTGAAACAGTGTTCTGCAACTAAAAAAAAATCCAAATAGATGAAACTGCGTAGGATAAAAACAATTTTCTTAATTTCAATTTTATTTAAAATCATCCCTTCCCACTGGCCCCCAGTATAACATTAGGATGCCTGGCAGACCACAGTAGCTTGATAGATATTTATTGAACGAATGTTGAATGAGCAAATGTTCCATCGAAATTGTGGCATTTTCTTTCAAATTAGTCGTAATGCTTTAAGAAGTGTTTTACTTTCCTGTATATTTTTCCTACTACTCTGAAGCACAGTTTCACATCAACTTGTCCTCCCGTGCAAAGTGTCTGGGCCGGCCAAATCCCAGGCAACATGCGCTCTCACAGCCGACTTTTCCCCAAATGATGCTGTTGTAAGGGAAACAGATAGTCCAGAATCCTCAGTATTTATTAGTCCCAAAGCAAAAGCAATCTCCCGTTATTTTCACGAAATGATTTTCTCTTTATAAGCCCACGGTTTTATGCTGTGGTGTTTGTTAAAATACGGCACTGACTAATGGACAATGGAGACCCTTACACGCCAAGACCTCTAGAGGCATTTTAGAACATTTGTGAAGGTACCAGGCCCACAGTCAAGCCATTCTTCCTCACATCCTTACTCATTTCTCTAAAGGGAGGCACGCACATGTGCACACACGCACACACGCACACACACGCGCGCACACACACATACACACACACAGACACCTTCGGTAAACACAGCCAACTCTTCTGTATGGCTTTTGCATATGGGGATGCTTGTTTCAAACATGGATCGGCGTGCTTCACCAATTTATGACGCTGTGTCTGAGAACGATAGATTTCTGTGTAGCGGACGGTCAGAGTGTCTTCCTGATGCAGACGTGGAGCCCAGGAAGGGTCCCCTGGCAGGGAATGGCGGCTGCCTCACTGGCGGGCTCCCCCGTGTGCGTCGGGGTGAGGGTGGGGATATTGCCTAGAGCATCAGTCATCTCTGTCACAGGATCAGATGTCGTGTTGGAAAATTATTTCGTGGGGGAAGGAGGAGTCACCTGGGCACTGGATGGCAAAGTGGGGGCTCAAACCTGGGATTTTTTTTTTTTTTTGGTGTGGTTGTTTTACACTAGTAACTTAAAGATCTTTTGTTAATTTCATTTAAGTACTTACTGTACGTAATGCATTGTTTTTAAAGTTGCCGTTTGGAATGATGTGACCTGCGTAAGAGGCACACAGGCAAGAAAAAGGTACCTGCTCAGGATTTATTTCAAGTCAGTGTGTTTACTGTAGTAAAGGCATTGCCCCCGCTAGCACATCTTTGGAACTGTTGATTGAAAAACAGTTCATGGAAAACTGGGAGTTTTACATTTCTGAGGGGTGCTTGGGTGGCTCTCAGCTGGTTGAGCATCTAGCTCTTGATTTTGGCTGAGGTCATGGTCCCAGGGTCCTGGGATCCAGCCCCGCATCAGGCTCTGTGCTGAGTGTGGAGCCTGCTTGAGATTCTCATTCTCTCTCTCTCTCTCTTTCTCTCCCTCCCCCCTCCCCCCTCCCTCTGCTCCTCTCCCCTGCTCACATGTTCTGTCTCTCAATTAATGGGTGGTTGGTTGGGCGTCCAACTTCAGCTCAGGTCATGATCTCGCAGTTCGTGGGTTCGGGCCCTGTGTCGGGCTCTGTGCTGGCAGCTCAGAGCCTGGAGCCTGCTTCGGATTCTGTGTCTCCTCTCTCTGTTCCTCCCCTGCTCACGCTCTCTCTCTCTCTCTCTCTCTCTCTCTCAAAAATAAATAAAGATTAAAAAAAATAAAAAAAATTTAAATTCTGAGTTTCTGAGTTTTATTTCAATATCCAATATTTAAAACGCATTTTGATGCAAACAAGATGTTATATATCTGGGGATGTGGGTAGTTTCTAAACTCTAAATATATTCCTTTAGAGGTAGAAATGTTCTTAGCTCAACGTTTCTAGACTTTTTTGGATCAGGACCAGCTGAGGAAGTAATGCAAACTATAGAACAGTGGATCCCCAGGAAACACATACGCACCCAAACCCGCACGAATTCTAGGCCTTTTCTGCTTTGCTTCATTCAACCTTGCAACTCATCTACGCCCTCAGCTACCCTCACCCGGACTAACTGGGTGTTCATCCAGGTGATGCCTCCTGATAGGTATGTTGAGTAGTGCTTTTTTTTTTCTTTTTTTAGAGACGTTTGACCTTGAAATCTTAAGCCTCATCCTTTTTCTGCTCTCTTATTTGCCCTCGTTCCTTCAGCTCCCTCGGTTAGGCGTACATTTCCTCTGCTTCTGTGCCCATCGCCTTGTACCAGTGGTTTTCAATACAATAGTTCTTGTACCGGGAAAAGTGAGAGGCTTTTATAAAAAGCCTTTATCAAGTCATTTTCAAACTACAGATGATTAGGGAAGAAAGGCCATACTGAGTCTCCCCCTCCCTAATTAGATGGTGAAATTTTTAGTTCTTGGCATTGTTATCTGTTTGAATCGAAACCCTATCATTGAGAAAGCCAAAATGAACTCGAAACCGAGGAGGGCCATTTCCCAAAAGGGAATGCAGCCAGACTTGAACCCTCCGTGGAAAGCCAAAGCACACGCCATCTGGATGCATGTGACACGTGTCTATGGCTCCGGTTGCCGAGTTTCAAGTAATTGGTTCTTTAAAAAAATTATTCTAGATTTCAGGAGTTAAAAAGAAATTGTCTATATTGCAAATACCCACCATGAATAATCAAATGTGGAAGAGAAGTGTGTCTCAGCTTTGTAAATATTCTTTTTTTTATTTTTTTTAACGTTTATTTATTTTTGAGACAGAGACAGAGACAGAGCATGAACGGGGGAGGGGCAGAGAGAGGGAGACACAGAATCTGAAACAGGCTCCAGGCTCTGAGCTGTCAGCACAGAGCCCGACGCGGGGCTCGAGCTCACGGACCGCGAGATCGTGACCTGAGCCGAAGTCGGCCGCTCAACCGACTGAGCCACCCAGGCGCCCCTGTAGATATTCTTTAAATGACCCGCACACATTATCCAGGTCCTCTAAACTTTGCATCGTCTTTATTTTCTGTCACTCTGTGTCCCAATCTGTGTCCCAGTCATGCCCCTCTTTTGCTGAATTTTCCTCAGTCTCCTGCCACTAAGTGGGGAGAAGATCTACCAATACACGTTTCAGCTCTTTCCTCTTCTGCTGAGTTCTGTGCCGTCCCATCCATCAGCAAGGGAAGGAAGCCTGAGCACCCACTTGCTGGCTGTGCCTTCAGTGACTCTCCAGCAAAATGTTTCTACAGAACTCCGAAGCCAGTTTTACGTGTGAGATGCTCAGGACCTCTGATTTCCTTGGGGCCTGATGAGTGATTTTCATTGGTCTCCTTGTGTAATTTATTTATGGTCCTCAACACGTGAACCCGGGTTTATTTTCCCGAATCCCTTGCTCTTTGTTTACTGGATTTGATTCATTACTACAAAAGATGAATTCATATATGTTCCTCTCTTCCTTATCAAAACTACCAAAGTCTTTATTTTATTTATTTTTAAATTTTTTAAATGTTTGTTTATTTTTGAGAGAGAGAGAGAGAGGCCGACCACAAGTGGGGAAGGGGCAGAGAGAGAGGGAGACGCAGAATCCCAAGCAGGCTCTGGGCTCCGAGCTGTCAGCACGGAACCCGACGACGCGGGGCTCAAATTTGTGAACCGTGAGATCATGACCCAAGCCGAAGTCGGACACTTAACCAACTGAGCCCCCCAGGCACCCCCCAAAGTCTTTGTTTTAAATGTCTTTAATTTTATGTTGAGATTTTTAAAAAGAAATCCTTTGTAGATGGTGAGGGCATGCATAATTACTGTCTTTCAAGGAAAAGGGATGAATCCAGACAACCCATTTTCTGTACTTAACATGTACACAGAGTATACATTCATCACTGATGATCTCAAATTTTATACCTGTTTGCTGTACACGGGAAAAATATACATCCATAGTTGCCTTGGTTTAGAACCTAAGATTGAGTTACTTCTTAGTAATGGTGGCTATTGATTTATAGATGTTTATTTATTTATTTATTTTTTAAATGTTTATTTATTTCTGAGACAGAGAGAGACAGAGCATGAATGGGGGAGGGGCAGAGAGAGAGGGAGACACAGAATCGGAAGCAGGCTCCAGGCTCTGAGCTGCCAGCACAGAGCCCGACGCGGGGCTCGAACTCACGGACCGCGAGATCGTGACCTGAGCCGAAGTCGGACGTTTAACCGACTGAGCCACCCAGGTGCCCCGATTTATAGATGTTTTATAGGTACCTTTGTGAGCTAGTTACTCAGAAGTAGAGTTGGAAGGCCTGTGGATGTGTGATTTAGGGGATTTCTGTTTTGGAGGGTCATTAAATGGTGGTGGCATGAGTGTCGATGCTGTTAAACGCCGTGTGTAACAGCAGGATATCCAAGGTGGTGGGAGTCTGCACCCACGTAAAGGTTCAGCAAATTCTTTGTGTACATAAGGTTATTAGGTGAGATGTAAAATCCAATTTTGCAGAGAAGTGTATTTGTTTGTTAATAACCATCATACGCAACCAGAATTCAAAGCAAGTTAGGATGTACTTTTCCCTTTAATGTAGATTTGGCTCGTTTATCTCCCGTCTCAAATCCTTTTCTAAAAGAGTTAGGGGGGACAGAAACTATAAATTACGGGCAGTCACTTGCGCTCAGGTATTGGTGTGGGTGTCCTGGACCAGGGCATGCACGCCAGGTGGAAATGAGAGAAAAACACAAGAAGTTAACCATACGTATATGCTTCGTCCTGCTCGCCCACATTCTCCCTGACAGCCGCATGATTCATTCAAAGGTTTATTGATTTTTTTTCTTTTCTGCTGACCTGCTTTGTTGACATGTGTGTGTGGATCACAGCGATTTGACAGGCCAGAAGTGTGCTACCCCATTAGTCCCTGTGGTCTGGGAGAAATATTTTATACCTAGTAGTCCTCATCCACAGTAAGAGAGAGATCCATTAACACACCTTCTTCCTATGAATTCATGTCATGAGTTCAGAGATGGCAGCCTGAAACCAGAAGCAGCTAGAATTACTTGTTAGAGTGAATGTGCAAGGTGTAGATGAGTGTGTGTGTGTGTGTGTGTGTGAATGTGTACACGTGTGTTTATGTATAACTATAGGATGGTTTGAGAGCTGTGGCTTTCTGACTCTTAGCAACAAACATTAGCCAATATTTCGTTCTTTAAAAATACCTTTTTGGGGAGCCTGGGTGGCTCAGTTAGTAAAGCATCCGACTGCGGCTCAGGTCGTGATCTCGCAGTCCGTGAGTTCAAGCCCCGCGTCGGGCTCTGTGCTGACAGCTCCGAGCCTGGAGCCTGCTTCGGATTCTGCGTCTCCCTCTCTCTCTGCTCCTCCTCCCCCACTCATGCTCTGCCTCTCTATCAAAAATAAATAAGCATTAAAGAAAGAAACCTTTTTGATACGTGGGATTGGCTTCAAATTAACCCAGCGTGCGTGGGAGACGGGGGCCGGATGCGGCAGGAGGGGATCATTGCTGAAATGGGTGACAGATATATGGACGTTCCTTATGGTCGTATTTATCTTTTGTGTATGTTTAAAATACACTCTAATGAGAAGCTGAGGGAAAAACACCTGGGTAACAACGCTAAGACTTTTTATTTGAACCTTCTGAGTACACGGTTACACATGAACTATTGGCACATCATCAAGCCAGAAGTCGGCAGATTATGAATGTCACATTTTAAAAATTAATGATACATTAAGTGCAGTGTTGTATTCCTGCTGGTTATGAGCTCTGAAATTCTGGGACACCACTAGAACCATAAAAAGAATGTCCTTTAAAATTAGTGATGCTTCTCCAAGTTGAGAGTGTTCCTTCTCAGTTAATGAGATGGGATATTTTCGACCAGCATCTCCTAAGCTGTGTCCATGGAGAGGTTGAGAGCATAGAAAACGTTCATGGATTCTGGGCTTAAAAAAATTCGGGAAGAATGTATTAAACAATAGGACCATGGCTCTTTATGATAGGACCATGCACTGTGAATCCTAAGTGATCATGGCAATTTTATTTTTATTTACTTTTATCTTCTAAGACCATCTATGATATTCCTTAGAATGCAGTTTGGGAAACAGTATGTTGGAATTTAAGGCCACTAAAGCTGATCTGTATAAAAGTGTTCCTTTAGGGGTGCCTGGGTGGCTCAGTGGGTTAAGCATCCAACTTCTGCTCAGGTCATCTCGTGGTTCGTGGGTTCGAGCCCCGCGTCGGGCTCTGTGCTGACAGCTCAGAACCTGGAGCCTCCTTCAGATTCAGTGTCTCCCTCTTTCTCTGCCCCTCCCCTGTTCATGCTCTGTCTCTCTCTCTCTCTCAAAAATAAACATTTAAAAAAAGTGTTCCTTTTAAAAAAATTGTTTTATATTTATTTATTTTTGATAGAGAGAGAGAGACAGAGCACAAGTGGGGGAGGGGCAGAGAGAGAAGGAGACACAGAATTGGAAGCAGGCTTCTGGCTCCGAGCTGTCAGCACAGAGCCCGACGCAGGGCTCGAACCCATGAACCGCGAGATATGACCTGAGCCAAAGTCGGACGCTTAACCCACTGAGCCACCCAGGCGCCCCAAAAAAGCGTTCCTTTAAACCTTAGGTTCAGTGATTAAGGGTTAAATATGGACTGGATGTTGTCATAAGATCAAATGCCACCCAGGGGTAGAATAAATCTGAAAATTCTGGTTTTCTAGTATCTAGGGTGTAGGTGTCTCCGATTTTGTTGGATTCCGATTCTATTTTGTACCTCTAGGCATCATTTGTATCCTTTGGACTGTAAGGTGAGACACCATCGTGGCCAGCTCCAGAGCAGCCCGGTAGAGAGTGGGAAGGAAAGGGCGTGTGCTTATGCTGAGTTGGACAGCAAGAGGGGGCCAGCCCCTTGGGGTCCTCAAGTGAGTCAGGGACACCTAAGAGGGACAAGCATGGGAGGTGGGCAAGGCCAGTGCATCAAGAACCTTCTCAGCTCAGTCAAGGCGATTGGATTTTTTGTAGGGATGATGCAAAACTGTTGAAATCTGGGCACGAGGCTGATGTGACTGTGGCTGCTGTATGGACAATAGCGGGAGGGTAGGGAACAAGTGGATGGTTGGATGGGTGAGCACGAGACACGTTGGAGACTGGATCGGGTCGGTAGACACGGTGACAGAGAGAAGAGGACAGATCTGGGAAACGTTTGGGGAAGATTTGGTATGTTGGCTAGGTGCAACGGGAGACAGATGAAAGAAAGTTGTTGGCATAGGGAGTTTACCGGATGGCACTACCATGAACAGGTGGAGAAACCATATTGTTTAATTTCATCAACCAGAAATTGATCAGCTTGAATAACAGGGAAAACCCCTCAGGAATTCTCTTCTTGAGGGCGGGTGGGAGAGGAGGCCTGTTAGCCCCTTATGCTCACCAGAAACGTCTTCAGGAAGCTGGCTCAAGACCTGCTTCTCCTGCCTCTTGGTTTCGATTACAGTGTTATTCTGTGTCGCCGTGGGCTTTACGTGGCTTACCACGCTCCTGCCTCATCCCCTGACCTCACCCTGTTCCCCGGGGCTCATTCAGGAGGGTCCACATCAAGGCGAGTGAATGGTGGGGGCATCTGAGACCAGAAGGCTGCCCTGCTCTGGACCCCGTACAACAGCCGACCGCGCACAGCAGTGGTCAGCGACCGTTCAATTTCACTTAATTGATTTGAGCCCAAAGTCAAAACCCCATGGCACCTTCCCACTCTTCTGTGTGGACGGGGTATCTCAGAGAAGTGCTGTCTCGCGTCCCCTCACCCACTGGTGACCAGCTACCACGCACGGGGCCTCCGCGGTCGGCTGGCTTTGGTTCGTCTTCACGACCTTGAACTCTCCTGCTTTGCCCATGGTCGTCCCCTTCTCTGCTTTTGTTTCACGAGCGCAGACTTTTTCTTTTCCAGTCTGCTCCATTAGTCGTCTCGTCTTCAGGAGACCTTCTTTCCACCTCTTCTGAGTTTTCCAATTTCTAACCTTCGGGTCATTTTCTTCGCTGCCTTTGATCTCTCTCCGAATATTCCTTCATTAAGGACAGCACGTAAATTTTCTTCTAAACTCATGCGGGGACGGGGGGGGGAGAATAAAATGTTATGTCTCTGCAAGAAAGTGAGTGCAGTGAAAGACCGTACTGGAGTTTCTTCGCAGAAACTTTATGTGGTCATGTTTCTAATTAGAACACGGATGTAAATCTTGCCCTCCATTCACTTGTCTCATGCCATGTCCCGCAGGAGGCCTTCCTCGCTTCTGCTTTAAATTGTGGGATGCGCTCTCTCCTAAGGGAAGAGCCGTATTACTTGATGAACACCAAGCATTGTCTCTGGCACGAGTTACATGAAAAACACCCATTGGACTTGTCTCCTGTTCGTTCTAACTGATGGTGTTTTCAGGAGAAATGCTGTCACCTGTGCGAAAGCAGTCGGAGGCTGATTTTTAAAAATAAACTGTGGTGGTGGGGCGCCTGGGTGGCGCAGTCGGTTAAGCGTCCGACTTCAGCCAGGTCACGATCTCGCGGTCCGTGAGTTCGAGCCCCGCGTCAGGCTCTGGGCTGATGGCTCGGAGCCTGGAGCCTGTTTCCGATTCTGTGTCTCCCTCTCTCTCTGTCCCTCCCCCGTTCATGCTCTGTCTCTCTCTGTCCCAAAAATAAATAAATAAAAAAAAAACGTTGGAAAAAAAAATTAAAAAAAAAAAAATAAAAAAAAATAAAAATAAACTGTGGTGGAGGGGCACCTGGGTGGTTCAGCCGGCGGAGCGTTGTTTCGGCTCAGGCCGTGGTCCCAGGGTCGTGGGATCGAGCCCTGCGTCGGGCTCTGCGCTGAGCAGGGAGCCTCCTTGGGATTCTGTCCGTCTCCCCCTCTGCCCCTCCCCCACGTGTGGTCTCCCCCCAAATAAATACATATTTTAAAAAAATGGTTAAGAAAATAAATTTCATATTATACATCCGTAACCACAATTTAAGACTCGTTTTAAAGTAGATTATTTCATCTTCTCCCTTTAAATAATTACATGGGGAAATGGGAAAACTGATTTTGTGCACAGAAAAGACCTAGGTGAGTTAATAGTATCATGTGTAACACTGTATTTTACAAGCAACGTTAAAAATAAGAGTTGTTTTGGGGTGCCTGGGTGGCGCAGTCGGTTAAGCGTCCGACTTCAGCCAGGTCACAATCTCGCGGTCCGTGAGTTTGAGCCCCGCGTCGGGCTCTGGGCTGATGGCTCGGAGCCTGGAGCCTGTTTCCGATTCTGTGTCTCCCTCTCTCTCTGCCCCTCCCCCGTTCATGCTCTGTCTCTCTGTCCCAAAAATAAATTAAAAAAAAATAAAATAAAATAAAAATAAGAGTTGTTTTGTCCTAGTATTTTTAATTTTTTAAATGATTATTATTTTTTAATTTTATTCAAGTCCAAGCTAGTTAACTAGTGTAAACATGGTTTTTGGAGTAGAATTTAGTGATTTGTCACTTACATAGGACACCCGGTGCTCATCCCAACAGGTGCCCTCCTTAATGCCCGTCACCATTTAGCCCATCCCCCCCAACCGCAGCCCTCAGGTTGTTCTCTGTATTGAAGAGTCTCTTATGGTTTGCCTCCCTCTCTGTTTTCATCTTATTTTTCCTTCTCTTCCCCTATGTTCATCTGCTTTGGTTCTTAAATTCCACATATGAGTGAATTCATCACGGTGTCTGTCTTTCTCTGACTCATTTCGCTTAGTGTTACACACTCTAGTTCCATCCACGTTGTTGCAAATGGCAAGGTTTCATTCTTTTTGATTGCCGAGAAATACTCCATTGTGTATACATACCACATCTTCTTTATCCATTCGTCAGTCAGTGGACATTTGGGCAGTTTCCATACTTTGGTATTATTGATAACGCTGCTATAAACATTGGGGTGCACGTGTCCCTTCAAATCAGCATTTTTGTATCCTTTGGATACCTTCCTAGTAGTACAATTACTGGGTTATAGGGTAGTTCTATTTTTAATTTTCTTGAAGAACCTCCATACTGTTGTCCAGAGCGGCTGCACCAGTTTGCATTCCCACCAGCAGTGCAGGAGGGTTCCCATTTCTCCGCATCCTCGCCAGCATCTGTTGTTTCTTGAGTCGTTAATGTTAGCCACTCTGACAGGTGTGAGGTGGTGTCTCCTTGTGGTTTTGATTTGTATTTCCCTGATATTTAGCATCTGTTCATGCGTCTGATACCCATCTGTATGTCTTCTTTGGAAAATTGTCTGTTGATACCTTTTGCCTATTATTTTCTTTACTTTGAGAAAGGGGGAGGGGCAAAGGGAGAGGGAGAGAGAGGATCCCAAGCAGACTCTACTGTCCGAGTGAGCCTGACGTGGGGTTTGATCCCATGAACCGTGAGATTATGACCTGAGCTGAAATCAGGAGTCAGACGCTTAACCAGCTGAGCTACCCAGGTACTCCTGTCCTAGTATTTTTTAAAAGAATGTGGTTGATGACATTGAATTTGGATTTTTAAAATGATAGCCATATGTTGGAAAAAGCCCTTAGAAAACAAAATACAAGTAAACGGTAGACTTAACAGTATGGAGGTTCCTCAAAAAACTAAAAATAGAACTCCCCTATGACCCAGCAATTGCACTACTAGGCATTTATCCAAGCGATACAGGTGTGCTGTTTTGAAGGGACACATGTACCCCCAAGTTTATAGCAGCACCATCAGCAATAGCCAAAGGATGGAAAGAGCCCAAATGTCCATCGATGGAGGAATGGATAAAGAGTATGTGGTATATATATATATATATATATTATATACATACACACAATGGAGTATTACTCGGCAATCAAAAAGGACGAAATCTTGCCATTTATGACTACATGGATGGAACTGGAGGGGATTATGCTAAGTGAAATTAGAGAAAGACAAAAACCATAAGACTTCACTCATATGAGGACTTTAAGAGACAAAACAGATGAACATGAGGGAAGGGAAACAAAAATAATATAAAAACAGGGAGGGGGACAAAACAGAAGAGACTCCTAAATATGGAGAACAAACGGAGGGTTGCTGGAGGGGTTGTGGGGGGGGGGTGTGCTAAATGGGGAAGGGGCACTAAGGAATCTACTCCTGAAATCATTGCTGCACTAGATGCTAACTAAATTTGGATGCAAATTTTAAAAAATAAAAAATAAAATTAAAAAAATACCTTTTTTTAAAAAGAGTGTAATCTAAAAAATAGAGTATTTTGCTAGTGTCTATTTTCTTTATCACTGTGGTTGCCCAAATGGCATATAACTGGGGTACAGGCTACAAGAAGGCAGGGATTTTGATCTGTGTTGTTAACATCTAGAATAGTAGGTGGCCCCAAGTGTCAACTCAGTGAATATTTGTTTAATGAGTGCATTTGGGGGATCTGTGCTAGTCGGCACTCCAGTGTGTGCTGTGTAAACCAGTAGGTTCCTCAAGCAATCATATGGAACTTCTGAGAGGGGAGATGGGGAGCTGTTGGTTATGGGGGACACAGCGTCAGTTTTGCAAGATGAAAAAGTTCTGGAGATGGATGTGGTGGTGATGGCGATCAGGAGCCTTCCCTGTGTCTAGCACATAATTGTTACCAGTGAGCTTTCAGTTGCTAAGTATGTTGTATCTCAGAGTAAATAATTTAAGCAGACGCTGCAGATGAAAACACTGAAAAGCAGCGGGGCGGACAGATTTGTCCATTGCCTCAAATTAGATAAGTAACAGGGCCTCCCTCTGTTTAGGACACTAGATTAGGCACCGCACGTTTAGTGAGCACCTACTATGTGCCAGCCCTGTGCTTGGCTTTGTGAACGTCACTGTGATCAAGAGAGATACACTCAGGGAAGGTATACTCTGACGTGTGTGCAGAGGGGGATAGAACCACGTTCTGAGGTTCATACTGTCTACCCTCTTCCATATTGCCTTGTGTTAGCCCCAACATTTGTACTTATTTATTTATTTTTCCTAATTGTAGTTGTTTGGTGGGATTATCTTAGAGAGAGAGAGTAGGCCCCTTTGTCACCTCTGGGTGGTCTGGGTGAAAACGACATGACAGGCAGCCTACTGTAGGGCAATCTGTTAATCCAGTAAAGTTTCATCTAAAGTAATATCCTCGAACAGCGTGTCTTAAACTGCTGTGTGCACACCAGTCACCGGGAAATCCTGTTAAAACTGATTCTCATTCAGTTGTTCAGGAAGGAGGCTGAGACTCTGAATTTTTTTTTTAAACTTTGTTTTGAGAGAGAGACAGGGTGTGAACAGGGGAGGGGCAGAGAGAGAGGGAGAGAGAGGATCCCAAGCAGGCTTTACGCTGTGAGCATAGAGCCCGATGCGGGGCTCGGACTCATGGGGTGGGAGATCATGACCTGAGCTGAAATCAAGAGTCGGACGCTTAACTGACTGAGCCACCCAGGCGTCCCTAGACTCTGAATTCTAATGAGCCCTCAAGTGTTGCTGAATTTTTTGGTCCAGGGGTCACACTGTGAGTGGCAAGACTGTAAGTTCTCAGCCCTACCTGTATGTTAGAACCATCTGGGGGGATTTTTTTAAATACTGGTGCTCTGTTCTTAGAGGTTCCCTCTAAGTGGTCAGGGCAGGGCCCTCACATCTGTATTTTAAAAGCCCTCCAAGTGACTAAATGAGCGGCCAGCACCGAAGGCCAGTGCCCTGGACTTCTCTGTCACCCCATGTAACTGGGTCCAGCGATGTGATCTGTGCAGACCAGTGTCGCTTGGGGTCTAGGGAAGGCGGGGAAGTTGTCACAAGACAGCGCCCAGCACGGGGACTGGTGTGCAGAAATAAGTCTGCTGGGCAAGTGAGTGGTCCTTTTCAGACATTGTAGATTACGGTGAGCAACTTGATCCCACGGCTGTGGCTCTGGTGCTCCAGGCCCTGACTTCATGGAGGCAGGAAGGGGCCTTGCCCTCTGAGATGGAAGTTGGGACAAGTACCGGAAAGAAAGTGGCAGAAAGATAACTTTATATCTGCGATAGATAGGTGGGTGATGGATGATAGATGGATGGATAGTTGATGGAGGGACGGATGGACGGATGGATTATGGATTATGGATTATAGATAAAATAAGGTAAGAAACGAATGAAGTGAAGAATGGAGACCATAAATCCATGGTAACTTGCCAGGCACTAAAGTCAGAAGAACAGGTAGACACAATTCGCACGTCATTTCAATATGCTCAGCATATTAAGCAATATAAGCAAGCATTTATTTTTCGGTACTAGGTCTCAATGAAAATAGAAACCGAGCCTTAAAAGGTTGCTTCTGGATAAAAATCCATTTCTCTTGCTAAGGAGTCCTTCTCAGGTACTGTTCATTTGCTTCCCAGCCCATGACAGTGTCTCCAAGAGGCGTGACCTTGCTGTGCAGGTTGGGGGGTGGGGACACGCATTGTTCCGTCTGAGCAGAAAGCGCTTTCTGGCTCTGTCCCGAGATCTCGTTTTCACTGCATTGTCAGATCCAGGCAGGAAGTGGCTTTCGTGGGGTTTTGTCGTCCTGATTGTGTTCCTGACGTCCGTGTTGGGAAACGTTTTCCCCGACAGGAGGCGCAGCTCAGCGAGATCATGTACTGCCAAAGTGGCTCCGAGGGTGACCGCATGAGGTGGCCCCTGCAGACAGGAGGGCCACACGGGAGCTCTGCAGTGTCCCTCTCGCAAAACGCCCGCCGTTCTTCGTTCACGCTCGGGATAAAGTCGCAGGGCCGGCCGAGGAAGCCAGCTCGCTGGGAGACATGAACCTGAGAAGAGAATTAACCGGCCACGGTGGCTTTCGGCATCTCTTGGGCTCTGCCCCACACACCGCTTTGAACCAGTCTGTGGAGTCCTTGCTCCGGGCCCCTGGAGCACCGGGTTGGCTTTGTATCTCTCAGCGGTCCTGGCAACAGCTGGCTCCCTGGAGCGGACCCGAGGGACAGAGCAGGGCCCGGCCATGAGTGCTGGTGGCTCCAAGGGGACATTGCGGGATGTGTCCCCTAGAAAGTGGCAAGGAGTCCTTTAAATGGGTGAGAGACAAGGTGGGAAAGGAGCATTCAGTCAGGGAACAGCATGTGTGGGGCCCCTGAGGCAGGAGGTGAGGGCAGAGGTGATGAAGCAGGAACAGACAGCAGTCAGGAGGAGCTTGAGGGAGGACAGGACGGCCCTTCCCTGGTCACGGAGTCCGGTCTTGTCCCCTCGTTCCTGCTTTGGGGATTTTTTCCCATGTGTCTCCCACCAGAATATTCTGTCCCCAGATATTCACGGGGCCTGCTTGATCTCTCCTGGCCACTCAAGTCATGGTTGGGGACACACCTTTCTTCTGTACTCGCTGCTTCATGGTGGTTACCACCGTCGGAAGTTCTGTTGTTCCCTCGTTCCTTTGCTTGTTCCCCACCTGTCATCCCTCATCTAAGTGAAAGGCCCTGGGGGCGCCTGGGGGGCCTAGTGACTTAAGCGTCCGACTCTTGGTTTTGGCTCGGGTCGTGATCTCACGGTTCGTGAGCCCGAGCCCCACGTCGGGCCCTGCACTGGGTGTGGAGCCTGCTTGGGATGCTCTCTCTCTTCCTCTCTGTCTGCCCCTCCCCCCCAAAAACAAATAAATAAACTTAAAAAAAAGAAAGTTGCTGGAAGCAGGTCCTTTGTTGTGTCCAGTGCCCTTCCCGGTGTTGAGAACAGCGTGTGGCATGCACTAAGCCCTCTCTGTTTACGCAGCCACGGACGAGGGTTTCCAGTCTGGCCAAAGTTCCAGAAATATACCAATGTGAAAAACGCCTGCTCTCGTAGGTGCCAGTTTGCAGGGCAGTTCTGGGCATGGCTGGCTCGCGGCAGCTGCTGGACTGGTCCAAGTCACCGATTTGGGGACCTTGAGCCTGCCAAGCGGGAAGGGGGGGGGGTGGGCTTGCTCCCTCAGCCCGCTTGCAGTCTGGTATTTTTCTTAGCGTTTGTAACCCTCGGATGGTTCCCAGGTGCGCCTTCCTCCCTGCATGGGGGGGCCCTTACCCTAATGAGAGGAGGGTCCCTCCAGAGGGTGCTCTTGTCAGGAAAAGGGACCCCAGTCTTAAGGTGGCCACTGCTCTGGTCCCTCAAGGCCCACACTCATGGTTTTTGTCATTTTTTCGGAGGCAGCTTTGTAGTCCCCGTAATCCACACCTTCATCCGTAGGGACACCCAACAACCTTCTTCTCCAGTGACTAAGGATGCACAGAAGCAAGCTTGGGGCTTGATGAGGAGGGTGACCAGATCTTTACAAATATGAAGAGAAAACCTGTGAGTCCCTGGTGGAAGGACCCCTCTCTCTCCTTCCATGAAAGTACAGATTTTCCTTCAGACTTCACAGCTGGTTCTATGGACACCAGATGGCATTGGGGCTTCTCTGCCTGTTGGAAGAACCCACTTCTCTTATCTCAGGCTGTGGACAAGGGGTCATTTGCAGATGGAGATAGAATTCTGAAGAGGAGGAACAGTGGCTTTGTAAATCTGAATACAATTTGTGTGTATGCTGTACTCAGACAATACTTGGGCAGAGTGACATCTGAATACATAGTTACAACATAGTATAAGCTTCTCATTTGAAAGTATTATACTTAACAGCAACAAACTGAGTTCAGGAGTTCGGCAGTTCTTTGTATTAGCTAGGACTATTTTGATGGCAAATGACAAAGAGCCCAAGAGGATGTTATTGGCTCACATAACCAAAAAGTCCAGCAGCAACCACCTTCAGGTCCAGCTAGATCAAGGTGTTCAAGCAACTCCAGTGGGAGCACATCTGACTCTTGCTGTCAGGCTCCCTACAGTGGGATTTCCTCTGGGTTAGACTGGGCCCTCAGCACGCAGGTGCAGCACACATCTTATTACCAGGAGAGCAGCTTGGCAGCTGAGAGGAAGAGTTGTCTTTCTCCTGTCCCTGAGATGGGCTCATGTCACATGCACGTCTGTGAACTACTCGCTATGTATAGAGATATGATGGTGGTGACCTTGGCCCCACGTCAGTGATGGAGGGCTCCTCACAGGAAAGCCCAGGTGCTCTTACCTTGAGAGGGGGAGGCGGATGCCTAGAGACAAAAGTGACAGATGTGCACAGATGGTGTTTAAGGGGCAGGAAGAGAGTGTTGGCGACGTGGATGATGCCGTGATGTGTGGGATGGCCTGTGAGTGGCTGGGTGGCCCTGGTCCCTCGCGCTGGCAGGCCACACACACACATCATTGACGACCACAGTAAGCCCTTGTGTAGTCCGAAACCCCCTAAAACTGGGCTTCTGATGAACACTCTTCTGCTTCTGTGTTTTTTTTTCCTATTTACTTCTATTTTCATTCAGTGCCTCGAAAGGGAGCTAGGCCAATCCCAGTGTTCCATTTTGGGGTAAAGGACAACTTGGGGAGGACCATGCCTGACACCTGTTCTCCACCTGTGCACGTGGAGGGAAGATTTGGATCTTGTGTTCCCTGTGGGCCAAGGCGCGACACTCCCCTCTGCTCTCAAGTTCAAAGGCACCACTGCCCAGGGAAAGCATGGGACTCATTGTGTTGAAAACAACACAAACTTAGATTGACAGCTCTCGCAGGAAATACATTTTGAGAGATGGCAGATAAAAGGGAAACGTCTGTAGACCTGAAGAATAAGAGATAGCTGGGATTGGACCTTTCAAGAAAGAAATATCAGCAGTGAACTCCCTTTTGACATTTGTTTCTTACATAATTGTAGGTGCTCATAAATTCGAATGCTTTTGTCTCCTCGCAGATTTTTTTTACAACTTAATGCCATGATTTTTACATTTTTAGGATCTCTCTGTAACACTAACCAAGCGCTAATTCCCAGGGGCTCCCAAGAGAGCGATTACGTGATTTTATGCTCCACTCCTGTGTGCATAATCACTTTGAAAAAAAATAATATCTTCATAGGAATAGTCTGAGTAATAAATACCTCAATTTGATGATCTTATTTCTTCAAATATTTATTTGCTATATCATTTACATTTATTTACCAGGCAAAGAACTTTTGCTCCAAGAATTGGCCCACTTGCGGAAAATGGGGCTCGACACCTGTCTGTTTTCCTGTTACCTTCTGTCCCTTTGGGGACCTATAGAGCAGAGGTACGGCGTACCGCAGAGGCCCTCATGGTCTCCTGTCCCTCTGTCCTTCCCTCGCTCCCTGGTAATACCTGACGTTTCTGTACAGTTTGAGAATATGTCCATTTTGTTAGGGAAACCTACTGTCATTTGCAGATCAGCAAGCCAAGCACTGTTCTCATCCATGCTAAGAAAAGCGTGTTTTCTAGACCTAAGAAGACACAGTAAATTCATACAAGTTTTTTCTATTAACAAAGCCTTTCAAATAGGGATTTTTGTCTGTTTTCTCCCTCATCTGCTCGATGCCCGGTGCAGGGTTGGCATTCACTGAGGATTGTTTTTGTTGAGACAAATGTTGAATGAATACATGCACTTCAACCAGACAGAAAAAGACCGAAAATAACGAAACAGGCGCTTCAGTCCAGCGCTGAGATGGACGTTTGTACTTTGCCACGTTTTATCCGTTCTTTTCATAAATAATACTATTAGAACTGGGGTCCCACTGATGTTGCATGTTCATACTTTACAATATGTTTATAAACCCATAAATCACAGAAGCTACGACTTGTTGGGTTTAGAAATGTGTAAACATGCTATCATACACGTTAAATCTGCCCTTCTGATAAATCATTTCTCTAGACCCTTCTCTGTTTTCCTACAGAAACCCTTGCACCAAAATATTGCACTTCCCAGTCGAGGGTTGGTGAGCCTGGGGGTGGGGGTTGGGGGCGCCAATGTAATCAGGGTCCAGAAGTGGCTGTCCTTGGGCTCAAACCAAACTGGGTTATGAAATTAGCCTGGAGGGGAGAGAGGATGATGTCAGATGCTAATGTGATAACATTGCCATGGGCTCTCCTGGCAACCGAGCAGGCTGCTCGTTCTTTTTTTTCCCCCATCAGTTATTGAGATGTATGTTCCTTTTGTCATTAAGTTTATGTCATCGCTGGTTTGACTTTGGCCTCAAGTCGTTTCCTGGTCCCTCTGATTGCGAAGGACATCTCATGGTGCGGGGGTGGGGGGGGGGGATTCTCTGGGTCAGTGGACACTACGTGCTCTCAGCCCTTGTCCAAACCTTGGGGGCTGAATGTGTTTCGGAACCCTTGGATTTCACACAGGCGACGGTGTGCGCACCCTGGATGTTTTCTGCACCGCCCCCCATCTGCTCCCCCCTGCCCCACCGTGGAGCACGGGGCCCTATTGCTCTGACAGTTCTCTGCAGCAGAACGTTGGACTTTTCGTTCTGAGTGGGATACACAAGGACCGAATGGAGTCTCCTGTCCGTTCAGGTTTTCCTGGCAGGTGAATCAGGAAAATTCTTTTTCGGTTTTCAGACAGTTTTCGATCAAGGAACTGCAGATAAGAGATTGTGGATGTTTGTTATTATGATTATGATGATGATTCCATTCTAAGTTCACATACTTTCTGGCCAGTTGATGGCATCGTCCTCTGTTTATTAGCACTGACTCAGATTCCTTTCTTCCTCCCTTCCTCCCTTCCTCCCTTCCTTCCTCCCTTCCTTCCTCCCTTCCTTCCTCCCTTCCTTCCTTCCTTCCCCCTTTCCTTCTTTCTTCCACCCTTCCTTCCTGTCTCTTTCCCTCTCTCCCTCCTTCCCTTCTCCTTCCCTCTTTCCTTCCTCCCTTCCTCCTTTCTTCTCCTCCTTTCTTTCCTTCCTCCCTTCCCTTCCCTTCCCTTCCCTTCCCTTCCCTTCCTCTTCCTCTTCCTCTTCCTCTTCCTCTTCCTCTTCCTCTTTCTCTTTCTCATTATTTCAGTAAGATTGGGAGAGACACAGCAGAGTGTATGGTCTTTCAAGACTCAGGTTTTCAAGTCAAACAGATCCATGGCCCTATCCTGTTTCTGCCGCTCATTCTCTGTGTGATCATTGTTCCGTGTAACTCCTGGGACTTGATTCCTGAGATAATCATCACATCTGCCTCCTCAGGGATATTGTGCGGACACAACAAGGGGATGGGTGTGAAAACACTTAAAATGGTTCCCAGCACATAGCTAGTGCTCGGTGGATTGCAACGGCCATCGTGGCTGCTGTTGGCCTGGTGTACAATATCCCACCACATTTGCTATTCTCTCTTGAGCAATGAATTTACTCATATTTAATTGTTTTTAACTGGGAAGTGAATTTGGTCTTCATGCACATGTAAGTTATTTCGCAATAACTGTCTGAAACTGTTCTCCATAATCGTTATCTCCATCAGCCTTAGCTTCAAATGTTATGTGAGAGTTTGTCGTAAATAGCCATATGCCTGACCTCGTAAGGGTGCACAGCTGCTGCATCCTGTGAGTTATAGATGGATGATAGATACATAGATAGATAGATAGATAGATAGATAGATGATGGATGATAGATGGATGATGGATGGCTGGATGATAGATGGTGGATGGTTGGATAGATGGATGATGGATGGATAGGTAGGTAGGTGGATGGATGGATGGATGGATGGGTAGCTGGGTGGGTCGGTGTGGATGGGTGGGTGGATGGACAAATGGATGGATGGATGGACGGATGGATGGATGGAGAGATGGATGGATTATGAATGGATGGGTGGGTGGGTGGGTTGATGGATGGATGGGTAGATAGACGATGGATGGATGATAGATGGATGATGGATGTTGATTGATAGATAGATAGATAGATAGATGATGGGTGATGGATGATGGCTGGCTGCATGATAGATGGTGGATGGTTGGATAGATGGATGATGGATGGATGGGTAGATAGACGATGAATGGATTGATGGATGGATGATAGATGGATGATGGATGATGATAGATAGGTTGATAGATAGGTAGATAGATAGATAGGGATGATACATAGGTGATAGATGGATAAATGAATAGATAGGTATTCATCTGAACCCCAAGAGGTTGTGAACAAGAAATGCCATGAAATACCCCGGGATTCTATGTTTACTATGAGCCAAAGCACACAAGAGAATCTTTCCAAAAGGGGAAAAAGAAGAATTCCTACAGGCAGAGGTCATTTCTTTGCTTGGCATTCGTAGCCCTGCCAGAGTTAACTGCCTCCGTTTTCATCAGAGAGTCAGACACGCGGATGTCGCTGTGGTCCCGCAAGCCACGCTGGCAGGTCCGTGTAGGCACAGTGCTGCTATGGGGGTTCTGTCTGTCTGTTGCCGAAGCCCCTCAGCCTCGGTTATTTCAAGACGCTTCTTCCCCTCCTCCCCAGAGGAACACTTAGGATTTCGAGTTGGTTAATGCAGGGGCTTCAAGACGGAGCCTCATTGGACCCATTAGCGAACAGATGGGACGCGTGTGCGGCCCTCTGCCAGTTCGTATTCATCCCTGTAACGAAAACGTGTATTATCCGTAGGACTAATGTCTTAAACTTGTGATTTTATTTAGTTCTTTCTTCGCCCACTTGAATGTTATGGTTGATGACGAGTGTGTAATAAGACCCGTTCTGTGATTGGCCTTTTCATTTCTCTGGGTAAGTGGAGTGCCTCTCGATGTGTTTTTATTTGTCCTCCCTTCCCCCCCGAATTCCCTGTCACGTGTGCCCTCTCTGCACACACGGCCGGGGTGTCTCGGGGACCGTCGTCTCCTTGTTCGTGTTTCATACTTGAAAGTAGTATTCAAATGCAACCGTATTTTACAGATTGGCAATTTTGCTATAATTAAGCTTCATGAATATGAAGATTCTTGTAGAATTCCCCCGATGCCCCATGGTGAGGGTTTGCAATAAAATTCCTTCTCAGCTCACTGTGCCCCATTGGAGTGTCAGTCTGGCTCAATTACAGCATGATGTTTACTCCCAGGAAGGGCTCACCACGTATTAGATCGTTTTTAAACCTTGGCAGGAACGGTCTGAGAGGCACATTTGTTCAGAGGGCTTGACAAACAAACAAAACCAAACAAAACAAAAACCCCAAAACAACAACAACAACAACACCCCCCCCACACCCCCGCCGCCGAGAAGGTCAGTATTTCACAGATCCAGGGATGTTCAGAAGTTAAAGGCTAAAGTTAAGGACCTGGGAGGAGGCGCCATTTGTGGAATGGCCTGTTGGGTTTTCTTCTGATTGGCTTCGTCCCTGCAAAATCTAGGAATGAGCCAACCTCTCTGTAACTGAAACGGGCTTCCTCCTCCTGGGTGGCTCTTTTGTGACGGCCCCGGGCAGCTCGTGAATTGGAGATCACTGTTGGTTTGTTCTTGTTCGTTTATTTACTTTTGTAAACAGGTGATGCATTTGTAATCCAGAACTCAAGAAGCGTTTTATTTTATTTTGTTTTATTTTATTTTTTATTTTTTGAGAGAGAGAGAGAGAGAGCACACGTACACAAGCAGGGGAGGGGCAGAGCGAGGGAGAGAGAGACACCCACACACACAGAATCTGAAGCAGGCTCCAGGCTCTGTGCTCTCAGCACAGAGCCTGATGTGACGTGGGGCTCGAACCCATAAACCACGAGATCGTGACCCGAGCCGAAGTCAGATGCTTAACCGACGGAGCCACCCAGGCGCCCCCAAAAGTATTTTTAAAAAGTACGTACAGGAAATTCTAGTCTCACCACAGACCCTCACCCTAATTCCCCCGTAGGCATACCCCATCCTCAAGTAGGTGCCTACTGTCATTCTCGTTCCTTTGTGTTCTGTCCTTCTGGAAATTCTCTGTGCATACATGCATGCACAGATAAACGTGTACTGCTTTGTACCCCTAGTACTCACCCATCAGCACGGCGTTGGCTCTCTGACTGAGCACTCCCTAATCTAACTGCCACATTCTGTCTGTCGCTCGGATCTCCAGGAAATTGTGGCCACGTTGTTTCAGGATAAGTCCTCTGCTGCCTTGCAGCTGTCCGGCTCTCCTGTTCTCAGCCGAAAGTAAAACCTTGGACTTCGTCCATTTCATTTTTTTTTTTTTCCTTGCAGTTTGAAAGGCCCTTGAACCCAGTCCCCCCCCCCCCCCGATGTTGCTTTTAACATCTCTTACATTTTAAAAAGAGTTGTACTCTGGTCTGTTTGCTTTTATCCTCGGTGAAAATAGCCCGAATAATTAGGCCAACGGAGAATTGCATCTTAAGGGATAATTATTGATGTATTCCTCACGTCAGCCCGAAAGTAACCTCTGGGGGTGAATGATCGGGTGGAGCCTCCTTGCCCGTGAACAGCAGCGTCTCGTGACTCCGAAAGCTTCGATGCATCGAAGACCACGCTGAGGTGGTTTATGCCCTCTGCTGTGGTTTGGGAAGATGGCCGCCCGTGCGGAGCTTGTGGATACCATGAAATCAACCCACTCCTGCGCAAAACCTTCTCAGGCTGTAGGCTCAGCCAGGAAACCTTAAAACGTTTCAGTAAGCAATAACAAGTTTTATCTTAAAAATCTGTTTAATTTCTAAAACAGTTGCTTCTATTTTTTTTTTTTTGATAGACATAAAATTTTGGGGGGTACCCTACTTGTATTAGGGGGTTAGGTGAAGGAGTGCTTCCTCTGCAGCCGGGACTTCGTATTTTCACCTCTGGTCTGCATTCGTTACTATGAAATGAGGGGCATCCTACCATCACACCCTTACTTAGGGTTCCGTGGGTTCCTGTGTTCTTGCTTTCATTCGCTGTGGGTGTGGAATGACCGGGCTTGGCCGTTTTGTCCCAACCGCATCACATGCAATTAAACTCGAGGCTTTAAATGGCCACCATCAAAGACAGCTCGGACGAAAACTCGCATTGTTGCAGTTCGTTGTCTCGGGGTAGAAGCCGCGACAAACGTGGCCCAGAAATGTGGCAGCGAGAGTGCGCGGGATGATCCCCCTTGTTCCATTGCAGGCTTGTGCCGGCGAACACGCTTTTTACGGAAGCGTCTAGCCGTGCATCTCGGCTCTCCCTGTCAGCTCGAGGCCAGAGCCAAGAAACAACACAGAGCCCGTTTGACAGTGCGGCTGCTAACGGAGCAAGCGGCACGACAGGGCTTGGCGACGACGGGCTCTGCAAAAACAGGTGAAAACCGTTCACGTTAGGATCTGGACGGTGCTTGCGAGGAACCTGGAAGTCATCAGCATGGGTGTGCGGAAATGAAATAGAAACGCTAATAAAGGATAGAAGGGGACCTTTAAAAGGGGTGAAAAGGACAAAATGAAACGAGAGTAATGTTTTGGGCTCCTGACAAAGGGAACAAGCGACAGGCATAATCCTCGAACGCCCAGTTTCTGGCAGGACCTCGACACGCGTGGGGCATGTCTGGGACCGTGCGCGGCAAAAAGGCAGGAGCCAGACTGTCTGTCTTCCTCTGGCTGCTTCAGAGGCTGCTTAAACCAGTGGTCATACGGCATGAGTTTGGGTTCCCGTGGTCATCTCCCCGGTGGGAACGAGCCCCTTGACGGCAGAGATGGTAATTTCGTTCACGAGGCTGCAGCTTAACCCCTGGGCTAGAGTCTGGTACTTACTAAATGTGGACAGCAGAGCGATTGGTCCTAAGGATCCCCACGTCCTCACTTCCAGGACCCGTGACAATGTTAGCTTACACGGTGAAAAGGACTTTGCAGATGTGATTGAGGCTCGAGATGGGGAAGCATGTCCTGGATTATCTCCATGGGTCCCAGGTAATCACAAGGGTCCTTGTCAAGGAAAGGAGGGGGGGGGGGCAGGGTCAGATGCAGAGGGATCCCAGGTGAGAAAGGCTCTATTCCCCATTGCTGGCTCTGAAGAAGGGGCCACGAGCCAGGGAATGTGGGAGCCGCTTGAGGCTGGAAAAGGCAAGGAACAGACCTCCCCCAGAGGCTCCAGAAGGAACAGCCCTGCCAACAGTCAGCGAGATCCATTTATGATTCTGATCTCTCATTCTGTAAGACAATAAGTTTGTGTTGTTGTTTTTTATATATAATTAAATAAATTTTTAATGTTTATTTTGGAGAGAGAGAGAGAGAGAGAGCAGGGGCAGGGGAGGGGCGGAGAGATGGAGACACAGAATCGGAAGCAGGCTCCGGGTCTGAGCTGTCAGCACAGAGCCTGATGCGGGGCTTCAACCCAGGAATGGTGAGATCATGACCTGGGCTGAAGTCGGACGCGTAGCCATCTGAGGCACCTGGATACCTCTAAATTTGGGTGGTTTTAAGCCACCAAGTTTGTGGTAATTTGTTGCAGCAGCCACAGGGAACCAATACAGTAAGCAGTCAAGGTGGAACAGGTCCCTTGCTGCACATGACCTGTGACGCGTGCTGGGACCAAAGCACTGCCAGGAATCCCTGCTCTTGGTTCTGTACCAACACCGGAAAGGCAAAAATTCGACCTAGAAAGCCATTTCTATCGGAGCAGTTACATGGGGCTTCGTCTTGCATATATTGTGTTTGTGCTCATTCTCCTGATGGCCTGTGTGATTTGTACGGAAAAACAAGAGGTTTACCGGCCTTAGGACTCTGTGTAGGGGATTGGGTCAAAAAGGAACATCTTGTAGGGCACCTGGGTGGCTCAGTCGGTTGAACATCAGACTTCAGCTTGGGTCATGATCTCACAGTTCGTGGGTTTGCGCCCCACGTCGGGCTCGCTGATATCGGTGTGGAGCCCGATTCGGATCCTCTCTCTCCCTCTCTCTCGGCCCCTCCCCTGCTCGTGCTCTCCCCCCCTCTCTCAAAAATAAATAAACATCAAAAAAAGGAACATCTTTTTATGTGTGTAACGAGTATATGTGGCATATTCCGGGCTTCCTCCTTGGGGGGCGGGCATGATGATGTAGGTAAACGTTGCCTAAGTACCTCTACCCCGTTGAGGTGAAACACTTAGATCATGATGAGTGGGGATGTTGCCTCTAGAATAATGCACAAGGTGACAGGTGGGTGGTAAGTGCTCATAGATGCTTGGATGGAAAGGAGGCCCTTCCCCCAATGAGAGATTTTTGTTTTCGTCTTTGGGCTCTGGAAGCAGTTCCAGTCAAGAGAAGAAGTCCCCAGCCACGATTTTGTGGCACCACATAAAATGCTTCCTCACCCCTCCCCTTCTCCAAGCCCCCAGAAAGTGGTGTTCTTTGTCCCGCGGGCTTGTCACCACTGCTGTTGCAGCATGGGACACGCTGAAGTGGCCCCCCACCCCCCTGCAGTCTCTAGGGGTGCACCTGGACCGAACGCTCCTCCAGGTCTCTCTCCAGAAGGCAGTGCTAACAGGTAGAGGAGGTGAGGCAAAGTGACCCGGTGCCAGCTGATCCAGAGAGGACCCAGCCTGGCCTGCGGTGCCCTACGCGCAACAGTCTCTCTCTTCGGTGACGTCACGGCGGTGGCCACCTCTCAAGCTCCTTCCTAGACTCCCTCTCACCCGGAGCTTCCAGGCCGTGTGTTTTTCCACCACTGCTTATTACTGTCTGCACGCCATTGTTCTCATTTCCAGCTGGTTCTACCGGGGTTTCATCGCCAGGGCAAAAGGGACCTTATATTCAGAGTGGACATTCAGCTGAGAGACAACCATGTGACATTATCTGTTGTTAAATACGTATATTTTAAATGTTTATTATTTTGAGAAAGAGAGAGAGCGTGAGCAGGGGAAAGGGCAGAGAGAGAGGGAGACACAGAATCAGAAGCAGGTTCCAGGCTCCGAGCTGTCAGCACAGAGCCTGATGCGGGACTCCATCCCACGAACCGAGAGATCATGACCTGAGCCAGAATCAGGAGTTGGATGCTGACGGTTCCCCTGTTGCTAAATATGTTGTAGAAAAATCTTCTGTACCGTTTGGGAAACAGAAATCGTCTACTTCTTGAGACTACAAAGGATGTAACGGCATTGCCCCGTGGAGGCCATGGAGGTGCTGAGCATGTGACAGTGGGGATGTCGTAGATGTGGACAGGGATGGGGGTTGGAGGCGGGGGTACGTGTGATGCCCCTGTTGCTTGGGTGTGGTCCAGAGTGGAGGAGACGTGAATGGCTGACGGGCCAAAGGCGGTGGAAGGGAGCTGGGACTGGGGTCAAGATAACGGTCCGTTAAGTCCGGGCCATGTGGAAACTCCTGGCGTCCCGGGCACACCCAGCCCAGATGCCTCCTCCGCAACCAGGTACAGGGGCCCGAAGACCATCTGCGTAGTGGGAAGGTCGTGAAAGTGATGCCAAATCGTGGCTCGTGATTCAGCCGGGACACGAGCAGGCAACGAACCATCACACCGGCAGTTTCTAAAACTCAGAAGTATAGGAGTTATTCGGTGGACAGTTGGTGCTCCGGCTTCGGGGACCTGCCGAGCGGTCGCCGTGTGTGTGCCTGTGTGTGCAGACGTATGTGCTCAGGAAAAAGGGTGGGGGGAGGTGTTCACTTATTTCACGTAATTAACGACTTGTGTAATTGTACAGGTTGTTGAGTATTTTAATATCACCCCGGGGAATATGTGCCGTGCAGTAGCTCCTGAGTCTTTTACTTTATTCTACTTTTCCACAACCCTATTGATTTTTGGTTGTGGCAAGCACGCAAAATACGCTTTTGCCGGTTTTGTTTTTCCGTGTACTGTTTCCTCAGCCTGTGCGTCTTCTCTTCCACGTATCCCCTTAACTCATCGTACTTCTCTACGTAACGGTTAACTCTAACCTGAGGAGTTTGGAAGGTAAAAAGCTGCAGCGGGAATATTTGCAATGGACGTGATTTGTTAGGTGACATACAGTTTACATTCCACCTATCCCAAAGGTTCTGTCTTATAACTAGGCTGGCACTGTTAGATCCTTGTCCTGGCCCGAGCAATTTTACCATTTTAGGTAAGGAGAACAGACCTTGGGCAATGGTTTATGTAATGGGATTTCCTGGAGGTCAGTCAAATTTATTTAGTAATAATAAAAACACGCATAAAATTTGCCATAGCACTTCAGATGTTACTCTGTATTATTACTATTTTTTTTAACGTTTATTTATTTTTGAGACAGAGAGAGACACACAGCATGAACGGGGGAGGGGCAGAGAGAGAGGGAGACACAGAATCGGAAGCAGGCTCCAGGCTCTGAGCCATCAGCCCAGAGCCCGACGCGGGGCTCAAACTCGCGGACCGCGAGATCGTGACCTGAGCTGAAGTCGGACGCTCAACCGACTGAGCCACCCAGGCGCCCCGAGATGTTACTCTGTATTATTAATTGAAAACTGATGTTTGATCAGATTTTTATTTGAAATGTCAGATTCGAAACATTTTTTTTTTAATTTTTTTTTTCAACGTTTTTTATTTGTTTTGGGGACAGAGAGAGACAGAGCATGAACGGGGGAGGGGCAGAGAGAGAGGGAGACACAGAATCGGAAACAGGCTCCAGGCTCCGAGCCATCAGCCCAGAGCCTGACGCGGGGCTCGAACTCACGGACCGCGAGATCGTGACCTGGCTGAAGTCGGACGCTTAACCGACTGCGCCACCCAGGCGCCCCAGATTCGAAACATTTAATGGGCTACTTATGGCTATTTTCTCAAATATGTCTGATGGAGAAACAAAGCTTCGAGATCACTTTGCAGAAAGAAGGGTATAATTATCAGAGAAATGGTACTTATACACGTAGGGACTAAGGCAAAGATTGTTGCATTTGTAATTTAGGAGCAAACCGATTGGTCTTTCTAAGCTCTAATGATAGTGCATACATCTTTGCAGTAACATTTGGCTGATGCCAGTCTTGTGAATTTTAACAACTCCTATAATGCGGAAGCCAATAAAGTGATAATTATAGGGTTGGAAAACTTACCTTCACAATGGTAGATCAGGTTGGCCCCGTGACTATTCATGGCTTGAACTTTTCCTCCTTTAAAAAGCCAGAGCACAATTTAAAACAACTTTGTGTCTTTAAAGGGTTATAGATTCCCAACGAGAACGCACAGGGCCATAGCTAAGAGCAAAGAGAAGCTTTGGAAGACGACCCGGGGGCTGGGCGGGCTTGCGGCTTCCCATCATACGTGTGCACCTGCACGTTGGGGGGCAGACACTGAGCTGCTCAGAAGCTCTGCTGAGGCCTTGGGGGGGGGGGGCGGTCCAGTTCTACCTGGAGAGTCTATAAGGGACTGGAAAGAAGAACCAAAGGTTTTGTGCTCCCTTGTCTTCGGAGTGGGCAGGTCAGCCCCCCTGAAATTCAACCACGTGCCAGGTCTCCCTGTACTGTTGATTTCGTGTTCCGTTTTCCCTGTAATCCTTTCTATATTTTATGTTTGAGGCCACTCTTCCTGTCCTCTCTAAATATTTCATCCAAGGAAGAAAAACTAAGATGAACTCAGAGAAAAGAAGTGAAGTTGGGAAGAAGTTCAGTGGGCACAGAATGGACTCTAGACCGAGGCAGTGACTCATTATTTCTCTTTGGGAACATGAAATCAGAAGTCAGGGTTTCAGGCGAACACCTGCTTCTTTTGGTGAGTTGCAGGCTGGTTACGTTCTGGGCCTTAGGCTCCAGCCATGCCTCTCTCTTCAGTCATGATGCTTTCCCCAGCCGAGTGCCTTCCTTGACTGGAACAGCACGGTAGCAATTTATCCCCAGCCTCCTCCCTGACAAGGGTCTCTCTGTGGTTAACACAGTTATTTCATGGCCCGGAGCATCGTGGCCCAATGTATACTTTTCATTACGCACTATCTGCTCTGTGTCCCTTGTAGTCCATAGACAGTATGTCTTTAATGTCACAAGACTTTTTTTTAATGTTTATTTTTATTTTTGAGGGAAAGAGAGAGGAAGACAGAGAGAGAATGAGTGGGGGAGGGGCAGAGAGAAAAGGGAGACACAGAATCCGAAGCAGGTTCCAGGCTCTGAGCCATCAGCCCAGAGCCTGACACGGGGCTTGAACTCACGGACTGTGAGATCGTGACCTGAGCCGAAGTCGCATGCTTAACCGCCTGAGCCACCCAGGCGCCCCACAAGACCATTTACATAACCCATCGCTTTGGAATATTCCGTGTATAGAACAACATGTTTTTTAGGTTAAGGAGCATTTTCTTTCCTTGTTGCTTCCACCCCTCCTCCTTCCCCACGAATTACCTTTAGTTTACCAAGAAACCATGGTAAATACGCTTTCATGTTAAAAGATTCCTTTTTTTTGTTTTAAGCCAAATTGAGTTGGATGTTAAAGTGAATGGGACAAGTTACCTGTATAATAACTACACGGTGTTTAGACCCTTGGCCCAGTACCACCAAATAAGGACTATGCTTTGCTCAGACAGAGAAAAGGATGCATGTTTATTACACGAAAGAGGAGTGGGGGAGCCTTGCGGTCTTGCCAAATGGCTGTGAGGTTTGGGTGCCCCTGTTCCCCACTTGTTCTCGTTTTACTGTGGGTTTAAACTAACTAGTGCATGCCTTGAATAGGGTGGCATTGAACCCTCACAGCGCTCCATATATATGCACGGGTTTCCATTTTCACTCCTCTCCCGTAATTCAGCTAACAGGCTTCTACACTCCGTCCAGCTTTCATCTCTGTGTCTGTCTCATCATCTCTAATAAAATCTTTGGCTCTTGGCACATGACTTGCGAGGCTGTTTGTAGGGACTTCATATTCCGTTTCTACATCTTCGTGGCTCCAGATGCCTCCGTAGCGTATTAAACCAAAACCACGAGAAACTCTGTGGATTGTTATTCCTGAGCTTGACAGTTTCCTTAATTGCTGTAGCTTCCAGGGCATCAAACAATCACCAGAGAAGGAAGAAAGGGGGAGATGTTAGGGAGAAAAGTTGTAGGGAAAGAGTGCATAAAATCTTCATGAAAGACTCCATTATACTGTTATACTAGGAAAACGTCATCGCTTTGACAGCTCCCACTGTGTGTTTCTGTGGCCAAATCTGGAAGAAAACGAAACGCCCCCCGCCAAGTCTCCTTAGTTGTAAAATGTGGTAAAAGACTGTGAGTTGTGTGGCTTTTAGTTACTTCAAAAATAATTTTATAAATCTTGAAGTTTTTTTTTAAATCTGTTCTTTTGAGACAGCGAAGTGGGGGAGGGGCAAAGGGAGAGGAAGAGAGACGGAATCCCAAGCAGGCTCCCTGCTGTCAGCACAGAGCCTGACGTGGGGCTTGATCTCGTGACCCGTGAGATCGCGACCTGAGCTGGGATCAAGAGTTGGGAGCTCAACCTACTGAGCCCCCCAGGTGCCCCTTAAATCTATTTTCAAATGAAAAAATATCATAAATCCCCTCAGGTTGGAAGTTGTGTCTCCTATGGTTTCACATTCCAGGCTTTTCATGTTTGTACATGTGCTCGTGAGGGTGTTGACTACAGACAGATCACCTCAGTCCTTCCCCAAACACTACTTGCCATGGCGAGAAACGTCATAAAATCTGAGTTCAGCTTTATACTCTTATTAGAAAGAGTTAGTTCATTCATCCCTCCAGAAAGTGTTTATTGAGCATCTACTATGTGATGGCTTTTCTTGCTCTGTCAGGCTATCAAATCTAAGCAGAGCTCTGAAACCACACACATTTTGAGTCTTCGTCTTGGACCAGTTGAATCAGAACCGCCGGGCTGGGCCTTGAGAAGTTGGGTGTTTAATACCCAAATGACTATTTTTTTTTACTTTATTTTTTTTCCAGTTTGATTAAGAAATCATTGCCATCCATCGCTGTATTGGTTTAAGGTGCACAGCGTGTTGGTTTGATTACATCTGTTGCCAAACGGTCACTACAATAGGTTTAGTTAACAGCTGTCACCTCTTACGGATACAACGAAAAGAAATAGAGAAAAAAAGTCTCCTTGCGCTGGGAATTCTTAGGATCTCTCAGCTTTGTTGTGTGTCACACAGCAGTGGTAGCCGTATCCCGTTGTGCGTCGTATCCCCTCACGTATTTATTTCTTAACTGGAAGTTTGCATCTTTGCACCACCTCCCTCCAGGTCCCCCTTCTGTTGCTTCCACAACGACTTGTGCGCAGTGAGCCTGATGGCCTCAGCAGAGCACGTGTGGACCAAAGGGAGTGTGTATTAGTTTGCTTGGGCAGTCGGGACAAAAAGCACAGACTTGGTGGCTTAATCAACACAAGTGCATTGTCTCAGAATTGAGGCTGGATGTCCAAGATCAAGCTGTCGGCAGGGATGATTCTTCCCGAGGGCTATCTCCTTGGCTCATAGACGGCCACCTTCCTGGTGTCCCTTCATGTGCTTAAATGACCTCTTCTTACAAGGACACAGTCAGATTGTATTAGGACCAACTCTGTTGCCTCCTGTTAACTTAAACTCTGCAAAGAGCCTGTCTCCACAGACGGTCACGTCCTGACTGTCACCTTCTGTCACATTCTGTTGGGATCAGGACTTCAATGTACGAATGGGGGATCGCGGGCACCGTTCGGCCCATGACAGGCTGAATTGGCTGCACTCTTAGCTGGTGTTCTGGTCCGCTCTGTGTGGATGTGGTTCCCTCTCTCGAGAGCCTCGCGCTTCTGTTACGGCCCTCGGGATTCCTCCCAGGGAGGCTTGTGTAAACTGAATCGAACCCAAAGTATCTCAAGCTATTGGATCGTGATGCTCCAATGTTTGCAAGCTTCCTATTGATAACACATTGCTCACTCATAAAATATGTTGTCCATCCGAGTTAGAGACAATAAAACAAGAAGTCAGGCCCTTGACTGAAGGCCACCCGAGTGTGAGTTAGAGTTGAGAATATCTACTTGTTTTACTTAATTCAAGATTTTGATAAATACGAAGTGTCTGTTTACACATAGTAGCCATCACGCACATCCACCTCATGCAGATATGAGCTGCGTTTAAGAATAATTTTACTGGGGCGCCTGGGTGGCGCAGTCGGTTAAGCGTCCGACTTCAGCCAGGTCACGATCTCGCGGTCCGTGAGTTCGAGCCCCGCGTCAGGCTCTGGGCTGATGGCTCGGAGCCTGGAGCCTGTTTCTGATTCTGTGTCTCCCTCTCTCTCTCTGCCCCTCCCCCGTTCATGCTCTGTCTCTCTCTGTCCCAAAAAAAAAAAAAAAAAAAGTTGAAAAAAAAAGAATAATTTTATTATATTCCTCCTTACGCTTTCTCCGTCTACCCACCCATCACTCACCATCTACTGGAAAACATTTTATTCTATTCCAGATGCTGTGCCGCATGCCAGAAAGGCATGCCACAAGACAGCCCTACTCTGTGCAGTCACAGAGCACAGAATCCAGGCTCTAGGCTCTTATCAGAGCAAATACGACCCCCTCACTGGCTGTCTGGGGGGCTGGCCACCAGGATCATGGCAGGTGTATCAAGGTCACAGGAGAGCTTGTAAAAAGGCTTCCTCGTAGACTCAACACTCATCTCCAGAACCAGCATCTTCTGTGAGTGGGGGCGGAGACTGGGGTTCTAGACTGTGAGTCTCTACAATTTCATCTCTCATGGCTTCTAAGGGGAGCTTTGACCGTGACCCGGGGCAGTCCTTCCCTGCCATTTGCCTCCACTGCAGTGTTCTTCCCCTGGGCGTCTCTTCATCCCGTAGCCCAGCAGCCGCCCCTCTCGCACCATGAAGCCCGCTTAGTGGCTAGAGCCAATGTAGAGCTTTTCATCTCTGAGTTCCTTCTGGGTTATGGAGTGCTGTGTAACAAGATATGTGACCCCCGGACAAATTACTTCACCTCTCTGAGCCTCCATTTTCCCATCCAAGAGCCTAAGCGTGAATAATAACCATTATATTGTAATGACACCATAAGGATAAATGAGAGAACGTCTCTAAATCATCCTGGCGATATTAACACCTAGCGGGCCCACTAGGAAATAGTACATCCTCCCATGGTTTGTGCCAGCACTGAATTTTGCGACCTTCTTTTATTCTCTAGGTCAAAAGAAGTAGAACAACAACCACAAAGATTAACAAGAAAAGAAAAAGAAAGAAGGTGAAACATTAAAAAATAACAGCGTGAAACGTTGGTCTCTCTTTTTTTTTTTTTTCCCCTCGAAGTGCAGTATAGATTTATTCAAAGGAGCAACTTTTACACTTGGTTTTGGTCTCACGGTGTCTGGCAAAGAGAGCATTCTGCACATAGTAGATGTTTCATGTCCGTTATTAAAGGGTCTTGCCCTGAAAGCATCCATTAACGAGCCTCAGAGTGCAGCGCTAACATGGGGAACGCGTATTCTTGAAGTTATGCTCCCCTCTCCAGTTTAACTTTGTACGACATGCTTTGCCAGTTGATGGCATGTCATATATGGCTATTTCTTGAAAACTGATACTATTAGCGTGTAATTTTCAAGTGTCCTAGTCATGATTCAACTATTATTATTTTTTGCTACTGCACATCTTTGAAATACATGCTCACTTGGCTTCTGCCAGTCGGTAGGTATCTCCATTTGGGAGCAGAAAAATCCGCTGAATTGGGAATCAAATCAATTCTTCTCTGACGTCTTAAGATCAAGGTATTCTAGAACTTCCCTTCTAGATATTTTTAATCGTAGCAAGTCTTTCGTGATACATACTTAAAAGAAGGGAAGGAGAATGCTTCTTTTGAAAGCCAGTGGCCTCTGATGACCAAAATGGACCACCGAGAAAAGCATCTGGTTTGTTTCCATTGAATGTCTGTCTGCCTGACTTAGATATGACCCATCTAGTGGGTATTAATTAGCACATGACACGCAAACCCTTTTGGAGCATTTAGAGAAAGAGGAGGCATCCTTGAATGCTTAGTCAAGATACCTTTTCCTACAAGTAGCCCCAGTGTCTTGCCCGTCTCCTCTTTTCTGTGTCCAGCACCTGTGGCATTGCGGTGACATAAGCTTAAATGTCCAGCACACGGACCGCACTGACGTGGCCACCAAGACCATAATGTGGCTTGCCAGATGCCTCTTCTCTACGCGGCCACACACTGTCCACCTCTGTAGAAGAACCAGGAAGAAGCACAGACACTGACTTACACATACAAAACTTCATGCCGTGGGTTCCTTACATATTAATGGGGACAAGGATTTCACGTGAGGATGGGATCTCCCTCCTCCCTAAGCCATAGGGTTTCCTGTGCCCGTACTCTTCCCACATGAGCACAATGGAGTGGGCAGCAGGGACTGTCTGTATTTCTTGCAGAAAGTAGAAATGTTTTCCTAAATTGCTTTCATATACTGTTTGAAAGCACTGTAGAATTTTTTAGCAGCTTATCCAACATCTCCCCCTCTGGAGTGTGCGTGTTTGTGTGCGTGTTTGTGTGTGTGTGTGTGTGTGTGTGTGTGTGTGTGTGTGCGTGTATGTATGTGTGGCGTGTTTGGTGGTGGGAAAGGCAGAGCAAGCAGGACAGAGAAAAAGGAGGGGCTATTTGATCTGTTTCTGCCTTCTTCCTTTCTCTGTACATCATTTTGGATAATTATGGCAGACTGGGTCCTTGCACACACGACAAGTGTCTAAACCAGTGTCTCCCACCCACACCTTCTTTTCCTTCTTTCCCCCTCTCCCTTTGCCTCAGCAGCTGGCTTCCTAGAAGACCCAGCCCCACCCCTCTCACATTCGCATCCATCAATCATTGGCTAGCCATGAACCCAACTGGCTTTAGGTTATTTACTTCCTGTACCACATCTCTCGCTCAAATTGTATGACGCAAGTTTGCACACCGATGAAGGCGGGGATGCCTCACCTTCCCCTCTTCCCCTCGTTTGTGGGAAGCTGTGGATCGGGGGCTGATTAGGGTTACACAGATGTAAGGGGCACGGACCAGAGTCGACTCCGGATCTGTCTGATGTCAGCCGATTATGGAACTGCTCACGGTCACTGCTGTGGAGTGGGGTCTGCGCATCCCCCCCAAGCCCCCCCCCCCATTGCCCCATTGTCAGGGAGGAACCCTGGGGAGCAGCAGGCTGCAGCGTCTCCTACAAGAGAGGGGGTGTCTTTGCCTCCAGCTCTGCTCGCAGGTTCCACCCCTCCCACGTTTTTCTGCCACTTGCTCTTCTCGGCTCCCCTCTTGATGGCTGCTCCGAGACAGGTTTTCTCCAGTCGCACACTTGCCCCTGCTTTGCATGCTGCATAGTGGTAACAGCACGATCGGAGGCTCATTAAGGGAACTAATCAATTCCACGCGCTGCACCAGCACAGCAGATCGCCACACGGGCAGAGCCATTAGCAAGTCGGTGCATTAACACATGGCATTTCCGTGAATCAATATGGAGCCCATGGAGCACAAGCATGTGTGTGCCTTTTCTCCCATTAAGGAAAACGGATGCCAGAAACAACTGTTCAGATGTTTTCAAGTATGCCTTCTTGGAAGGGGAAAATATTTTTTGTTTTTCTTGCAAAATCATGCTTTTGCGGGGGCCCACTGTGGACCGTGATGGCTCCTATTTCTCCTGGGACTGTGTCATCCAGGGCTGAGGATTTGGAGTCAGACCCTCAGCCATCGTGATTCACAAAATGCTTTGTAAAGCGTCACAGCGACAACAAAAAAACCCCTGTGCAAATGGAGAGCCCATTATTTTACACACGGGGACTTTAAAATAGGTATCATTTTTAATATTAGCTAAAATCTATGCTCAAGGAATGGTCATTCAATATGGGCTCCTCTGTCATTAATAGTTCTCTCCCAATAGTATAATTTTCTAGCCCACGTAAATTAAAAATTAATAATACTGGCTGGAAGCATGGTTGCTGAAAACGAATTCAGGTGTATTTCCCCACTGGTGAAATCCTGCTTACGCCTTGTCGGGAACTAACATGTAAATATCGTGGGATCTGAAAAGTGATGTCACTTACACTGAAGGGCTTCCGAAGAGAACCTGAGTGAGGAGCTCAGTATTCCTGTTTACTGGACAATGCGTATCATTTAACAGCGGGGGGAGGGCAATGGACTTCTAGTCCTAAAGTCCGTGAAGACAATAGCCGTGATGTGTTTTCGCGGTCCTGGCTTCCTCCAGACACAGGTGAATCTCTGCTTTACTTGGTCACTGGACACAAAAGGAATGAGCTTGAGGGAGATGGCGGCTGCTGGGGGAAAACAGGTGCCGGGTATTTCAGGTGCCTGTGACGGCCCGAATAATTAGCACACATGGAAATCCCCTTCTGGAAAGCCACCACAGAAAGGAAGGCTGCCTCCGAGTATTTTAAGAATACTTCCATCATCTCGATAGGATCTAAAATGAGCATTCTGTCAGTATAGATCAGGAAGAAGGGCCTCCTTCTATTTTTTAAAAAATACCCAACATTCCTATTTTTCATATTTTTCTAGCCTGTAATTACTCTTAATCAAAGTACAACAAATAGTAAGCAGTAAAAATGAAATAAATGTGGAGACAGTTTGCCAATAACGAGGAGAAAACGCTCCATCTGTCTAGCCGCGAGTAAAATGGGTGTAATTACTGCTCATTTTTCTCGTAATTGCTGAGTTATTAGTTTAAAGCTTACACCCAACTGGTGTGCAGTGAATACTACCCATTCCCTAATTACACCCCAGCCTTGCCGAGCTTGGAATCAGGGAACACAAGAGCCGAGAGGATGACCTGAATTAACCCTGAGTGCTTGCCTAGCGTTGCGACTGTCTGCTTAATTTGAATTTGATAAACTCTGGGTTCCCTCGCCACCCAAATACCAGACCACAGTGCTTGTCATTCTGTTTCTAATTGCAATTTATTTTTGGCCAATAATCTTGAATCCCTTTCCAGTGACAAACTCACGAGGTTATTGTTGCTAGAAACGATCCAAGCCGACTTCTGCCTTTGCATCACACATGTCATGGTCATCCACGGTTTCTTTACGTGCAGGGTTATAGTCGCGCCTTGTCGTCAAGGAAATACCATTGGAAAGTTCAGGATTACCCGTGGGTGGAGATATCTGATGACACAGATTGCAGAGCAGGGCACATATAGAAAAGAAGACTTCCTTCCTCATTTCTGTTTAATATGAATTGGAGCCCCGAAGGCAAATAGAGCTGTGATTTGTTTATTCTTCTAACACGTTGTCTTATCTGTGAGGCTCACGTGAGAAACACTAACCTCAGTTATAGTCTCATCAGAAAAAGGAAGTCTGTAGATACTTCTGCCTATGACTGTTATAGCAAGAGTGGATTTTTCTGGGTTAATTCTATCTGGATCCCTCTTTCTGTCTAAACGTCACCATTACTGCCTTTGGACAAAGACAGCGTTTGAGTGACGGAGGTAGGCTTGATCTGTATTGATCACTGGGGTCTTGGGGCGTACTTAATGAAACCTGACTTTGCGGCGTGCTGCTGAGGACAGGGATGACAGGAACATTCATTTGAGGGGCGTATTCTCAAGCCATGGAGTATTTGTTGAACGAGATGCTACGTGTGGAAGCCATGAGCTTCCTAGACCACAATCCTCAGACTGGCGTGGCATTTCCTTTCTTAGCAGGTCATTTGAGTTACAGAGGAGGAGACAATGGAAATACAGCACATTATGTTCGTTTCATTCCCCTTAGCCTAAGCGATAGCAAGGCATATTTTTCTATGCTGGAGATACGACTCGGAAAAAAAGAATCACTCTGGTGAAATTTGGTATGGCATATTCCCTGGTGTAAACCTCACACTTGGAGAAAGAGGGGAGATGAGCAAAGGCCTTCGTGGTTATTAGAAAACCTAAAATCAAAGAATCAAAGTCATTTTCATTCCTGGCTGCAGGAGCAGCAAATCCCACCCCACCCCCGCCCCCACCTCTCTCTGCAGAAGAGAGAGAATATTTAACCTCTTGGTTGAGATAAGCTGGTGAAAATCATGGAACTGTATTTTAACAATCTTCCTTCTAAGCCCCCGAGACCTGCAGTATCCCAGATCCTTCTGAGCTCCGCATAAATGTCTTTGCTGCCGGATAGGGAGTGCATTACGCATAATCCTTTGGTTGTGCTCGCCAGCTGGGGAGCAGAGATAGGGAATGTTGGGGGCTTACAGCTTTAAAATGGTGCCGATACGTCACCCAAAAGCAGAGAAATGAAATGAGTATTTGCATAATCTATCAGAGTTTCCCAGCTTTCTTTCCATCTTCTTATCATGTTTAAAAAAATCTATTAAGAGAATATTAGAACAAAATGTATTTTCCTCTTCAGAGAATTCATTTCGCCTCTGTCTTTGGTCCTATAGGGCTTTTCATTTGTTTTAATTTTTTACGCAGGCTTTTTTTTTTTTTTTTTTTTTTTTTCTTTGTTCCTACTCTTCTCTGTTTGAGTCAACAGCACGTTTAGGTCGATTCTTTTGACCTGAGGACTTAGTTGTGAGCTGTCTTAAAATTATTATCAGAAAAGGCCCTAAATAAATGCAAGTGTGGACGTGGTGATATCTTATCTCCTGGAATTGAAATAGAGAAACCAAAATTCACTGTGTCAATGGCATTTTAATTCCATGTTAATTTCTCCTGCCTCCTTAAAAGAAAATGCGGTGAGGTCAGTTCTTGAGGCGTTGAAGGGACTCCTCCCGGGTTGTCCACCACCCTGTCAGTCAGCCACACATTCAGACACACAGGCACCCCCCACCCCCACGCTCAGAGATGCACACTCGTTCATGAACGCTGACACGCACTGACACGTATTTACTCAAGACATACAGACACACATTGGTGACATACACATGCATACATACAGACACACACACACACACACACACACACACACACACACACAACTCTGAAGGCAGTAAGGCTTCTTTCTAGATTCTGGGCTGTTAAGAACGCTGACCAGCCTGCCTCCCTCATTCCCTCTTTCTCGGTTAGATTATTTTCATCCACTCTGTTTTCTAAATCTTCCCTTTAACTTCTTAGCAATCGGCAGTCTGGACCATCGTGCTGAAAGTGCTCTCTTGACAGTCACTGATGATGGTTTAATTGTGAAATCTGGTGGTAGCCACCCTGTTGGACCTCAGTCGAGCGGTTGGCCTCATCTGCTGTCCTGCCCCTCTCCTTCTGAGACCCCTCCTGCCCTTGCTCGTTTCTGTCCCACTGCTCCTGATGGGCTCTCTCTCCATTCTCCTGCCCTGGCTGCCCCTTGTCTGCGTCCTGTCCTCCTTAAACTCCGACCTCCGTAGAAGGTCCCCAGTGCATTCATCGCTTTGTTCCCCAAGTATGTACTAAGTCCCTTGTGTATGCCAGGGGCTGCGGATACAACAGAGAACAACCAGGGTGAAGCACCTGTCCTCAGGGCACCTGCCTTCCAGTGGGGGAAGAAGACCAACTAGTATTACAGAGATCATGTACACTGTGGTGTCATTGCTGATAAGTGCTGCAGAGAGAAGCAAACGCAGTGTGATCAGAGGTTTTAGACTATTTAATACTTGCAGTAGGATGGTGGGTGAAGGTCTCTTGGAGATGCAGACGTCTAGACAGATGTGAAGGGAAAAGATGGGAGTATATGTGGAGGAAGAGCCCTCCGGGCAGGCGGGAAGTGGAAAATCAGTGCTATTATGTTTCGATAGCAGAAGCCACAGAAGGCCCTGTGGCTGAGACCATGAGAGCGTCACGCTGCAGTCACAAGGTCCCACTGTGTGGGCACAGATAGTGGGCACAGCTCTGTGGGCAGGTGCAGAGAGCTGTCATTGCAGGTGGTGTGCACGACAAGAGGAATGGCCATTCCTCAGTCGATTTAAATAGAGAAGCTTACATTTTGTATCTTTGAGACTTTTTTCTGTTATTTATTTATTTTTTATTAAAAATGTTTTTAATGTTTATTTTTGAGAGAGAGAGAGAGACAGACAGATGATGAGTGGGGCAGGGGCATAGAGAGAGGGAGACACAGAATCGGAAGCAGGCTCCAGGCTCTGAGCCATCAGCACAGAGCCCGATGCGGGGCTCAAACTCACAAACTGTGAGATCAGGACCTGAGCCGAAGTCAGATGCTTAACCGACTGAGCCACCCAGGCGCCCCTTTGAGACTTTTTTTTTAAAGGAATGTATCCCAGAGAAGAAATAACTGCTGTTTTTTGTTTGTTTAATTAGTCCATATTCCTGGGTCAAGAAAAAGATGGCAAATCCATCACGTCCTTCCTTTGGAGGAAATAAGCTTGTGTTTTCCATATATGGTCCTCTCCAAGGTACATGCTCAAAGATCTTCTGTTGGACATTCCCTCCCACAACTCACTCATCTGTCGTGGATTTGCTCTATTTGTCCCCATCAAATTGTCTTTCCCCTACAGTCCTAACTGTTGCTCTTTATGGGTAATCCTCTTATCCCCAATTTTTAGCTAGTCCCCTCCTTCCTTCCCACTCACTTAACTGCCCAAATGGAAAAATCAGTATGTGTACTTTCTGAGGACATAAAGACGGATATAAAGGCTTCCAATGAATATATTGAGATGAACCCATTTCTTGACGCTGGGATTTTTTGAAAGAATTGTTTTAGATTTATTTATTTGGTTTATGCATATTTTATTTTACTCATTGCTTATGTCATTTATTTAGGTGCTGTTTTATTTCCAGGACCTATTGATAGCAAGTAGTGGGTGTCAGGTTTGAAATGACGGCTGTCCTGTTGCATCCGAGCTGTGGCTCTTTGTGCTCCCAGAAGTGATGTGAAGACAGGTTGCCTTCTTATCTTGCGGGGTCATTGCCTGCCTCCCAGGGCCACCGCCATTTGGTTGTGAGGACTGTGTGTTCCTCCATGGCCGTGTGATGGATGCTATCGAAGAAATCATTTCAGGCTGTTGTTCTTTCCTTGCAAACCAAGAACCACATCCAGAGGTGCGATCTATTAAAGTAATTGTCATTCAGCAGTTAAAAACAAAATTCTCTGGTGGTGATATATTAAATAAGAGAGAAGCACAGACTGGGAAGATATCAATAAACAATTTAAAGGCTGTTTTGGATAACAAATCGATATGGAACAATGAATGTAGGCAACGCGATGAAATGGGTAATTAACTCCCCCACTAGCTCTTTTGCAGGATCTCTGGGAATAAATTCTCTGAGGAGAAATAAAAGGGCAAGGTGATGCAGGTGAATGCCTTCAGCACATGATCTGAGCGTTTGTACCGAACATGATTCAGGTACTTGTGGATCAGGATGTGAGAGTGGAATTCACGCCCCCTTGAAGGGGTCTCACCCTTGATCACTATTCTCAGTCTTGGTTCCAGAGCTCCTGGGCTTCATGTCAGTCTGATTGTGTGGCTCCCTCTTTCCAAAACTACTACACAAAGTCAGGGCTGAATAGAAACTATAGGCTTAGAAATAAAGAGTGAATGAGAGCACTTGTGTATTCCACGTGAGCAGTTTCAGTTCTATAATATGATCAGCCGTGTCCTCCCGGTAGGCACAGCGCACGATTTCATGTTGGACTTAGGATTTGATACACTAAGGGCGGTTATAACATCCCGTGTCTGTGGCACACTCACAGGGACCCTTAGGCATTTTATATGTCTTACCTCTTTAGTGTGTGTGTGAAACAACCCTTGGATATATGTATGTATACAAGACAATTCTATGTGTGTATGTATGTATATATCTGTATCTATATCTATATCATCTATAATGCACGTGTAATATTCATGTATATAACACAGTCCATTGTTATGTATATATATGCACATGCATGTGTGATTATATTTGCACGTACGCATTTATATATGTGTACACATATGTGAGGGAGTGTGTGTGTGTGTGTGTGTGTGTGTAAAGTGATCCTGCTGAATCGCCACTGTTATTCTTCTCATTTTACGGATGGGGACTCCACTTGCTGGGGTGCCCATGTCTACCAGATGAGGACCTGTGGGAGCACCAGGACCCCCTAGCCTGTAGGGACTGTACTTTTTCCCTCTATATGGATAACTCTGATGGTCCACTATGTAAGTGAGTAGATTTTCTCTTCAGTTATGCTTTCAAATTTGGCCGTTGAAAAACATGTCTATCAGGGCGTCTGAGCGGCTAGGTTGGTTAAATGTCCGACTTCAACTCAGATCATGATCTCATGGTTTGTGAGTTCGAGCCCCGCATCCAGCTCTGTGCTGACAGCTCAGAGCTGGGACCCTGCTTCGGATTCTGTGTCTCCCTCTCTCTGCCCCTCCCCTGCTTACACTCTCTCTCTCTCAAAAGTAAATAAACATAAAAAAAATTAAAAAAGTCTGTCTAATCAATGCTTAGAAGTATTCCCAAGATGGTCCTGATGAAGAGGTAGAAAGAAGAGCTGTGATTTCACCTCCAGCCACTCCCTTCCCCAGCCCTTAATCCTGCCCTCCTGCCCCAGGTCAGGACTCAAGGATTGCCTTCACTGCCTGGAAGAAATTCAGGGCTTTTCCTTGGTTAATAGTTACAGTCTCAGTCTGTTATTCATCATGTTTTTGTGATATAGTTGGTACATCACAGTTTGAAAGATTTTATACTTAATATGATTTTTCTGATTCAACCACAAATAGCTATAAACTCTCCTGACCTCCCATATTCTATCCAGTGTCTCTAGGTAAACATTTATTGAATGCCTGCTATGAGACAGTCTGTTCCAGGGTCCAGAGATGGTGTCCACATGGTTTGTATGGTCCAGGAGATAAATAAATTGCTACCAGCCATACACTGATGGATGTCTTGGGTCTGTGAACATGGCTATTGGTGACTGCTGAGACCAGCAGTCACTGGTAAATAGGTACTAATCAGGAATGCCAGAGAGGAAAGGATATTGGGAATGTCAGAGCACTGCTATCTGCAGATTCATGGAATCATGTGTGTGAAATGTATCCACAGTAACATATTTATTCGTTCTTTGTTTCAAAGCTAAGTTTTGAGCACTAACTTTGTATAGTAAGGCCTTGTGTTAAACTTAGTTGGGTGACAGAGTCGGATACAACTTAGTCTCTGTCTTCAAGGAGATCAGAATTAGGTGGGTAGAAAATCAGAGGCACTCACTAACTATGAAATAAAGTACTAAGGCACTTGTATGGGAGGAGAGGGGAGTAAACAACCAGGGGAGCTCAATGCCACATGCCTACCCCCATGGGATAGCAGGGAAGGTATCAGAAAATGCTGTATTTCTCTGGGGCTTTTATCTCTGCTCCTAGATTCTGACATCACTGTTTTTTGCCACAACTTTGTAACAGTCTTGCACTCTCTCACTTTCTGGGTTCCATACTCATCGTCACTTGAAATTTTTAGTACAAACTAATTCCATTGGAACTTTGCCTTATTCACTCACCTCCACACCCTGACATTGTTTATCTGTTGAGTAAAGTATTGGGTCTGTTAACCTTAAAAAATAAAACAGGCAGTTATCATACCACCAAAATGCGTTTATTCTGGAATAGCAGGGAATTGTAATTTTCAGACTATGGCAAAACCATAAACAAGTCCAACAAACTAAGGAGAGGGATGGTGTTTTATGGAGAAGAAGGTGGAGATTGCTTTGAGTAAAACTCGTTTGGAGAAAAGCAAGTGTTCAAGGTGATGATGGCTTCTCGCTGGCTGATTTGCAGGGGTGGCTGACTGCTTATAGGAGATGCAGAGCACATCTTTCCCTGTTGGGACTGGTAACAGATGATTCTTTACTGTTGAGGATTCTTCTGTTGAGTCTGTAATTGACAGCTCTTCCTGTAATTGATGTGGATTGGTACAGCTTCCCCTCTGGCCTCCCCTTCTGGCCTTCTAACTCCATTTTAGTGAGGTTTCCCTTTATTAATTTTCATGGGTCACATCAGAATTTGCTTTAACCAATGTGTTTCTAAAAAGAATTTTGACTCAGTATCAAACCTCAGACTTTGGAGGAGCCATTTACCTTTAAGGTTTTTATATAAACTGCTAATTTAATTAAATGTGTTGGTTTAAAACATATATGAGTTAGGGCTGGGGAATTTTGAAATCTCGGAAGTGTATCAAAGTGTGCTCTTTTGGCAAAGAACATCGACTTTGGTTTTTTTTATTCAGACCGGCGGCAGCACTGTTGCAGACCTTTTTTCTTTTCCTTTCTTTGTCACAAGGTTAGCAGTGCCGCAGAGAACGAGGGGACACTTAGCAGAGACCTTGCTACATAGGCACGTGTAGAAAGCCAGGCTGGACCCCTCTTTCCTGCCATGCCTGTTGATGGGGTGCACCGAGGTTGATAAAGGCTATGTGGTGAATCGACTGCCTAAGAGGTGTTACTAAAAGGAAAACAAAGGCCACGAACGAGCTTCCAGCTTTGAGCCAAAGCAGCCAAGTTCCAAAGCCAGGGTCAAGTCAAGAAGAACCCGGTTCACCAAAGTGCCGCTGGGGTGTCCAGGGCCATCTGTGCTCTCAGGTGGCCCAGAAGGGCCACGAGTGGACAGGGCGGCCTTGGTGGGGGAAGCACCAACCACGAGGTGAGGAGATGCCCATAGGGGACACCCAGATGGGCCCGACTCAGTTGGGTGGCACCGAATACCTTTCTTCTGGGCCAGCGGATGGCTGCTGTGGCGGATGCTGAACGAAGGTCTCTCTGAGTGCTGGGAGCTACAGCTGGTTCCTGGGTGGGCTTTGGGCAGGAGCAGCCCACATTTCCAAGTATGAAAAGATACACTGTTCCCAGACATTTGGACCATGCCCTTTTAGGGGGTCCTTGCTTAAGTCTGCCTACTCAGCTGCTCCTGGCTTTCCTCCCCTTTGTGTTTAGCCTCCTAGAGGGAGTCCCGGCATCTAGGGCCCCACTCTCCTTGGTAGCCTCTCTCTTTTCATCCCTCTCTCCCTCTAACTCTCTCCTGCCTCCCTTCCTCTCTATCCCCCCACTCCTTGCTCAACTTCCTTTTAATCTTGTGAGCTGCTTTCTCTACATCTCCATTCGTGTGGAGAATGATACATATTAATACAACCAGGCATAGGCAGATTCTACAGTGGGCTGTAGTCCTGGACTCGTTTGGGGGCGATTTCAGTTATTACTTCTGCCCTCCTGTGTCCAAAAGGCCTTTGAAGCCTGGTTATTGCAGTCACCCGGCCTCGCCCAGGAGCGCATCCATCAGCATTGGTGTCAGCAGTTCTGGAAGCTGGCACAGCTCCTCGGAGGCCTCACGCACAGCCAGAGCTACCCTTGCAAACTCAGACCTGTAAAGGGGCGCCCACTCCCGCTGCGTGAACACGTGCTTCCAAAGGCCCACTCTTCTAGAACCTTCCAGGGTGCAGGGAGGCAGGCATTGCTGCTGTCCCTGTTTGACAAGCAGAGTTTGAGGAACCTGTTCACAGTTGCAGGGACAGTGTCACAGCCTGGTTTCCATCCCTGGGAACTTCTGTCACCATTGGTCCTTTTTCTTTGCACTAGAAGCTCATGTCTCATGTTAGACTGGGAGGCTTCGTGGACATGAGGTCGACAGAGGCTGTGAATGACTACATGTTGTCATAAATGCCTAGTTTAGCACAGAGATAATCATTGAGACGTCCCTGGCTCTCCCAGCTCTGAGATTCTATCATCCAGTTTCATTTGGGTAAATATGGAAAACCATCTATATTGTTTCCACGTGAGCAGAAATGATCTCTTTAGATGGCACATTCCAGTGTCTTAGCTCCTTCTCATCATTCCCAACATTAGGGCACATGAGAGAGAGGACAAAGAAAGAAATGATACTGGGAAGTAATTTGGAGGTCACAAAGGTGCAGGGTCCATTGGAGGAAAACTGTGCGTTCACCTGTATGAGCAACCCGACTATCACATGGGCCCAGAGTCCCACCCAAAATCCATGGCCAGGAAAGCCAACAAGTTTCATTTAGAAGAAATAACAAAAGTGGTTGATGAGGAAGATGTGGGAACAGTTTACCAGAACTGATCTGAAAGGCGGGAAAGGAGATATGAGCCAGTAGAGCAGGTAAGCAACTGGTTTAAGTATCAGGTGGAGTAGTTTGCCAAGAAGAGTCGCTCAGGAACCAAGAAGACAAATGAGGGGTTGCAGGAAGCGTGGCCTGGCTGAGCTGACCTGCAGGCCCATGGAGGTGGGGGTGAGAGCCTTCTGAGCCATATGGAGAGGGCATGGGGTGCCCCTAAAAAGGAGCACCTATAAAGTAATTCCAGGTGACTTGGAATAAATGTGTAAGAGCAAAGGGTCCATTCAACACTGGCGTACAAACTTTCTACTTAGTAATGTGGTGTATTTAGGGGGTGCCTGGGTGGCTCAGTTGAGAGCTGGACTCTTGATTTTGACTCAGGTCATGATCCCAGGGTTGTGGGAGGGAGCTCTGTGTTGGAGTCTGTGCTGAGCCTGGAGCCTGCTTAAAGATTCTGTCTTTCTCTCCCTCTGGCCCTCTCCCCCACTCATGCTCTCTCTAAAATAATAATAATAATAATAATAATAATAACAACAACATGACGTATTTAATGGTTATAACTGCTCAAAAGCATGGGAAAAAGTTTTGTTATCTAATTTTGGAAAATCATAGTATTTTCACTCTCCAGATTTACTACAAAGATGTTCCAACTTCCGGGGTCTTTCCTTTGTCAGCTACTTGACCTGGGTTCTCTGCAGGGGCTCCTCTCACTGGCCAGCCTCAAAAGCCCATTCTTTTTGTCTGACTTCCCAGGCATCCTGCTTCCTCAGGGCCCATTAGCCCTGACTCCTCCTCCTCCTCCAGATGGCCAGAGACAAAGGATTGCGTCCTCCACATTTCTCAACTGAATGTCCTCAAGAGTCCCAGTTAAACATCAAATTATGTTGTAATTCTTGGTCTACTTAGGGATTACTCATCATTGGCCAGACTAAGTCACATGGCCAGTCCTGATGTCAGTAGACTATGAGCATGTGATTTTTCCCCAGAGGAGTTTGACTTATTGTCATTTAGCTGCATATACAGTCTGCACACAAAAGATACACAGTTACATGTTTCCATGAGACTCACTCCTTCTGAAGAAGTCCTTTCTGTTGATTTTCTTTCAGTTTAATTTTGATTTCCCTGAAACTAAAGGGCTCAAGGAATTTTATAAGGATAATCACATCCAATTCCATGTTTCACCCATGGTTCCTAACCTCTGGGCCTCTGTGTGGGGATAGGGAATGAATTACCTTGGAGAGCTAGCACTACAGCATATATCCTAGTACTTCGTGCCAACCAATATGTATGACACACACACACACATGAAGCTAGATAGGCAGGCAGATAGATAATAGACAGATAATCATGATAGATGGATGGTTGGATGGATGGATAGATAGATGAATGGATAGATAGATGAATGGATGGATAGATAGATGAATGGATAGATGGTTGGCTGGTTTGATGAAGAGATATAGAGATGGATGGATAGATGAATGGATAGATGGATTGATGGATTGATGAGATGATAGAGATGGATGGATGGATGGATGGATGGATGGATGGATGGGTGGATGGATAGATGGATGAATGGATGGATTGATGGAGAGATTATAGAGATAGATGGGTGGATGGATGGATGGATAGATGGATGGATGGATAGGATGGATAGATAGATAGATAGATAGATAGATGGATCGATCGATCAATAGGTAGATAGAGTACTTATGAGACGCACTGACTGTTCTACACCTGATCTTCACCAGAAGGCTGAGAAGCAGTGCCAGTGACTGTTCTAAGGGCTTTACATATATTAACTCAAGAGTTAATAAACTTTTTCAGGGAAGGGAAATATGCCAAATCTTTTAGTCTTTGGGGACCACGAGTTCTATGTTTTACTACGTAACTGTGCCATTATGTAGAGCAAAAGTGATTGCAAACACCCTGTAAACAGTTGAGCATGGCTTTGTTCCAATACAGATCGGCTTACAAAAGCAGGACGTGAACTGGCTTGACCCCTGGGCTATAGTTTGTCATATATTTGCTTATCTTTTCCTTACGACAACCTTACAGTTATTCTTAATTTATAGGTAAGGAGACTGAGGCTCATAGAGGTACGGTAACTTATTAGAGGTCACCCAGCTGGTAAGTGGGGAAGCCAGGTTTTGATGAGGCAGCCTGGCCCCAGGGCCCACGTTTCTACCCACTGGAATGAACTGCTTCTCTGTGACGCGGCTCTGGTGGGTTCAGATAGGCTGTTGAAGTGTAGATCAGATAAAGAGGGATCGGCTTTCCAGGTATTTAATACCTTGGTTCTTTTGCTATGTAAACAAAGACACAAATTATTCAAGCTCCCCTCATGCTGGGGTTGTGTGCCCTGGTTAATATAAGCGCATGAGACCCCAAACTGGAAAATATACAGAGTGGTGACAATGTACCATCTGACTGTTTTTCACCGTTCACTTACAACTTAGGGGACCTTCAGGTTTCTTTCTGGTGCCTCTCCACAAGGGGGGCATAAAAGGCAAAGTCACCGCAGAGGAGCTCCACCCAGGAGCAAGGAAAAGCCATTGTGGTGTGTGGGGAACAAGTACGGTTAGAAGGGCTGAATGTGTGTGGCCGTCAGTCATTTCTGCTGAGGGACCATGCACCAATCACTGTGCTTCTCTCAATCTGAGTTTTCTCTTATGAAAAATGGAGGTAAAGATATCTAGGAGTAATTGAGGAGTTGAAGTAAATGTAACATAACACCTCACAGACACGTAAGGAATCCTCTGTCGCCTTCAGGGTAGGGTTTTGCTTTTGTTATATTTCTCAGTTGATTGTGTTTAGAGAAGGCTCTGACCGTGTATTAACTGCAAATGAGAGTCATTGAATTCCAAGTTGCTCATACCTGTTTAAGGAAAATGACTAGCTCTTTAAATTTCAAGTGATTTTCTAGAAAAGTCAGAATGTTCAGGATCTCTGGAGCATTTTCTTGTAAGTGATGGTACAAGCCATGTGGTCAGCTTTCTTTACTTTTTCTGCTTATTCTAGTGCCACATAACATTCAAGACTTGGCCCTCCCAGTTGTTGTTATGATCTCCAAGTACATGTATCACTGATTCTTCTGTCCTTACCTGGTCCTTTGTCCTTCCCTCTATTCACAAGAGGTCACTAGGTTACCTCTGTCTACCAGAGGTTACATTTGTTCGTTCATTGATTCAACACATATGAAGCTGTCTGCTATGGGTCAGGCAACGCGCTAGCTTCTGGGGAAACAAAGGCATGAAATAGACATGACTCCCGTCCTCAGTACATCTCTCTCTTCCTAGCATTGGAATGACTTGGCACGACAGGTGCTTTCCTACTTTGCTGAGGATCTGAAAACTGGATGTCCACTTTATTTTAGTTATTATGTCGCTGGTATATAAAGAGCGAATCCAAGAACTCAAGGTACTTTTTATGAATAAAATGTTTAAGTTTGATCGCATTGGCTTTGTACTACCTATTCTGACCTTGCTGAGAAGTTTTATTTCTGTTAGCATCCTAATTCCTTATCATTCTAGTGACAATACTTACTTAGCATCTGCTATGTGATGTTCACTCTGGGAAAACATTGGCAAATTCTAGTGATGGACTCCTGCCTTCAAGGAGCTTACAGTCTAGCAACAAAGATAGACAGGAAAAGACCTCAACAACTTAAACGTAATGAATGAAAATAATGCCATCAATGTGAAGGATGAGTTGGAGGCGAGAGAGACACGGCAGGCAAGGGGATTATTCAGAGGGTTATTGTAGACAGGCGGAATAAATAGAAATTATCCAGTTTTCCAAATACAAAAGTAAAAGGTATGACTTCACCGCAAGAACTATTTGAGTAGAATAAATTGAAATAATTAAAGCTTGTTGTAAATGTTCCAAAGGAAACAAACAGGGGAGAGAGGTAGAGTGGTGGCACAGGGTGGGAGAGCATCTATTTTGAGTTAGGGAAGCAGGAAGGTCCCTCCGTGTCCCGAGGAACGAGGAAGGACCAACCACTTGAAGAGCAGAGGGTGACGTCAATGAAGGATGCAGGGAGACAGTGTGGCTGGAACTGAGTGGGACTAAAAGGAGACAAGGTCACAGAGAGGGGCGATTTAGACTTCCCGTTGCTATCCTGAGGCTGGGAGGCAGTGGGAAAAGTTTTGATTTTTATTTCAACTTCAATGGGAAGTCAAGTGAAGGACTTTGACAAGGAACATGACCTGATTTGATGTTGGGTTAAAGAGGCCACTCTCACTAATGAAGATCAGAAGGAATAAATTGTAGAAGAGAACGTGTGAATGCAGAGAGACTAGGTGGGGAGCTATTTCAAATGCTACCTAAGAGATGATGGTGAACTCAACTGGAAGTAGAGACACACGGACTGACATGTGAGATATGCTTCGGAAATAGAAAGAATAGGATCTGTTGAAAGATGTGCTGAGGTAGCATGAGAGGAAGGAAGGAACGTAGGGCAGAAGGACGGTGAAATCAAGAGTGATTCCCGGTTTGAGGGATCGGGTTAATGGCGGTCCATTTCCTGAGAAGAAGAAATGTGTAAGAGGTTGTGTGGGGGGAGTTAAGAATGCTTTAAAACAGATTAGGTTTTAAATACAATAGACACTCATGTGGAAGGGCCAGGTTGGCAGTTAAATATGTGGACTTTATGTGGCCACATAAATCTGTGAGTTATCAGCTATATAATTGTATCTAAAGTGATTGGGCGAATGTGATACTCCATGAAGGGAAGGAAAGAGAGCCCAGGACAAATTCGTGAAGAACACTAACATTTAGAGATGAGACAAAGGGGGAGGAGACGTCAGTGCAGCACCCAGTGGATTGGGAGGAAATGTAAGAATGTGGGGTGTCATGGATGTCATGACAGTAATGGTAGAGGGAGGCTTTAGCTGTATCAGATGCTGCTGAGAGGTTAAGATGAGATCCATGAGATTGTCACCTGGACAAGGCCAGTGTCTTGAGGGACATAAGTTATATTGAAGAGGTTGAAGGCAAATGGCTGGTGAACATGTGAAGATGAATATTGGACCTACTCCTTTGAAAAACACGGTTGTGCATGAGAAGCAAAAAAAAAAAAATGGGATAGTAGTAAAAGAGAAAATCTAGTAAAGGGAATTTGGTTTTATTGTTGTTATTTGTTTATGTGTTTGTCGTAGAACAAATAGCAAGCATGGTTGCGCGATGGTCACGGTGATCCAACAGAGAATGAGATACTGAGAAGCAGTTACAAAGAAAGAAGAAAGCAGAAGGACCGAGGTCCTCAAGAAGCTCACAAGGTGGGGGCTTCCAGAGCTCCGGCCGGAGAGTTCGTCTTGAGAGGGAAACTGGAGATGGGTGCAGAGTTGAGGTTAGATTCTAACTGAGAAAGTTTGAGGTGAGATTTCTGTTCAGAGAAAGGGTGGGGAAGGCCTTGGGAGAGCTTTTAGGAGAGAAGGTGGAGATGAGAAACTTAAGATTCTGTCTCAGGGAGATGGGAAGAAGCTCGTTAGACACAGGGTTGTGGACCCTTGTTGGGCAACTTCTTCAGGTGAGGAAGACTCTGGGAGAGCTGGGTTCTGGAGAATTTAAGTGTAACTGTACAGGATATGGTAGTGCCTCTTGATGTAATATTTTTCTCTTGATCCCCGTGGTTTTTTATTTTCCTTTGGAGAACCTGGACGGATTGGTCTCCATGTTTATCTCTGTAGTGTTTCCACTCCTGGGTAAATTTTACTTGAGGTTTGGTATCTATTGAATTTCATAAACATCTCTCATTTTTCCACGTCACCCATGTCTCCTTCAGAAATTGTGTCCATGTTCGTTTTGTCAATTTGGGAGACCTAAAAAATAAAGATTTAAAATGAAAATTTGCTTGAACTTCAAGATGTAGATATTATTTGCATCTTTTATAATATATTTGTATAATACATAATCAAAACAGTAACAACCAGCGTAATAAACACACTCTTAGATTACAAAAACTCATTTTGATTTATATAAACAAAGATTATTTTTCTGTATGTTGCTTGAGAAATGATTGGTATGAATAAGCTCTTTGGAAGATTATTCCATTAATTATACTGTCTCAGCTTTTCAAAGTATATTTGAAATATTTTATAATTTAGATTTGCCTGTAAAATTGACTTGTATGAGTGTGTATGTGTGTGCGTGCACAAAGATGTCTTCTGACATTCCCTTGGAATATATAACGGTCAAGGTCACTAAAAGCCAATGTTTAGGAACACAGACGGCGCCAGTATTGACGTTCCATCTTCCTCTGTGCTTCTGTCCTTTGTCTGGAAGTTTCTTCTGCAGACCCTACTCTGCGCATCTGTAGTATGGCCATGCAGTTCAGGTGCCCAACACCCCATCTGGAGACGAGGCTGCTTTATTTCCCTACCTTCTGTAATCTTCTGCCTCCATTCTAAGGGTCTGGGGAAAAAATAAACTATCTTGGAGTTGGTTTTTTTTTTTTTTTTTTTTTTAATCTGGTTGTTTTCCGACAATGCTGGGGTTTTATTCTTCTAGATAGATGTTCAGATAAGACAGGTCTGAAAAAAAGGTTTGCTATCTCTGTGCCTTGTTCACAACTGTTTCTAACTTGTATCGTATTACCAGAAGCTAACTGAGAGCCAGTTCTGTTTCCTTCCATGTGAGGGCAGTGGTAGAGGAAAGGACATGTTTCCATGTTGGTGATGGATGATGAGGAGGGAGGCTGAGGGGTGAAGCAGGGTCTGGATAGCGAGCTGGTGAGTCCAGCGTTCTGTTGGGATGCTGTGCCATCGGGGTAGGCGGGCACCCCCCTCCCCCGCATGACATAACTTGGAATGGGGGGGAAATGTGTGCTCAGAACATGGCCCCAAATCAGCGTCAGGGCCGAGCCCCACAGGAATACTGGAAAACAAAACAAAACAAAAAAACCCTCTGAGAGTGAACTCATTGGAAAAACCGTGTGCCTTAAAACATTCCGAGAGGAGACCACCCCTTAGGCTGTAGGATGACGGGTGATCAAGGTCATGATCAGACCAGTTAGAGGTAAGCTTTTTGGAGCAGAGTTGCAGTACTTGGCCATACCTTAAACAACTAAACAAGACAAAACACCCGCCATGCCCGGGCCCAGTGTTTTCTCCTGACCCTGTATTCACATATACAAGTCTATTCTGGGGGAGGAACAGGACAGAAAATGATGGCAGAGTTGCCTTTGGAACCTCTAGTTGCTTTCAAGAGGCCTGTGTGTCAAGGGTGAGCCCTCCACACCTTTGTGTTTGCAGAGCCTCAATTGGTCCTGTATTTATTTAGTCTCTTATTTGAAAAGACGCTTCCCTCTTGCCTTAGAAGAAGCTCATTACAGATAGACTTCACCTTTCTGTTGCCAAAGATGTTTCCTTGAAATGAACATGTAAAGAATGTTAGATCAGTAGCATGTCGCTGCGAGGCTATCCCTTTGATCCAGTTCGGAATGCATTTGTTAAAAAGCCGCTTTATTGATTTTTTTTTTTTTTAGCTGCTTTTTGCTGTGTGTGGAGCATTTGTACATATGCACATCACAATTTTTGCTACATCAAAGTGCTTAATAAGTTCACTGCACTCAGGAAACAGCATGCAAAACAGAGCGACTTTTCTCCAGGAAGATTTCTGCCACTTAACCTCCGGTATGAAAGTTGTTTTTAATGCGGTCCTTCTGAATAGCTTCAGAATAGGTTATGCAGTCTTCGGTGGAAGAGGCAGCCTGACTCCACCCTGCTTCTCGGAAAAAGGTGCGGTGTTGAAAAGGGGGAATTTCATAGAGCCAGGCGATGCATCTGATGGCCTTCTGTTGGACAAGAGTGATTTCACTTCAATTAATTATTTAATTGCTCACATTTGTGGGTGTCACTGGCTTCCAGGGAAGTGTTGACAGTGTTTGATGTATATGAGGCTCGTCATTCATTTAGTAATAAATTGAAATTTATTTAGGTGACTAAGGTGATGTTTCTGTATTAGGTCCAATTATATTATTAGGCATGAGCACGGTAGGACCCTTATTTTTATTTATTTATTTTTTGTATGGGGTACTACAAAGCAGTGTAGAGTGCTTTTAATTCAAAATAAGGAGGGCGGGGAGGCTCTCGCAGATGCGGCTGTGAAAGACACCTCATGCAGGTATACAGGTGAACGCGTGTTAAAGATGTAACTTCTTTAATGAGGGAGCAGAGAAGATGTTATAACCAGTTCCAGTATTCATCAGGAATATTGAAATAAATGCGCCAATGCCGTCAAAACTGCCTTTTCCGTGGGGAGGAGGGGGGAGGGCTGGGGAGGGAAGTCAATTAGACCCCTACCAGCTAAGGCAGAATTTGTGTCTATCAGTTCCCGGACAAACTATACGATTCAGAAGTAGCTCCAAAGTGATGAAAGCCCAGAATAATCTCTGCACATTTTGCAGTTTTTTCAGTGAAGCACACATTGGTTTGTTTTTTTTTTTTCTCTGCACCTCCGACAGAGTGGCTGATCCTCAAATCCTTTATTTGGCTTTAATACTAGACAAGCACCTGACTTGGGGGGACTAGCTGAAGGTCAAGGAGTAAGAAAAGAGCAGAATAGGTATACAGAGCAAAAGAAATTCAGCCTAAAACAAGCAACCCGTCAACTTAGTGTTTAAACACCTTTTGTCTCTTAGAGATTTATTTTTATTTCATGTTCATTTATTTTTGAAGAAGCCAGAGAAGGAGCGTGAGCGGGGGAGGGGCAGAGAGAGAGGGAGACACAGAATCCTAAGCGGGCTCCGGGTTCTAAGCTGTCAGCACAGAGCCCAACACGGGGCTCGAACTCATGAACCGTAAGATCGTGACCCGAGCTGAAGTTGGAGGCTTCCAGGTGCCCCTGTCTCTTAGAAGATTTTTTTTTATTGTGCTGGGAATTGAGGTAAAAGGTGGCTTTCCTTATTTCTGACTCCTGTCTCTTGGACTGTTCTTGTGGCCAATCCATGATTTGGCTCAGTCCCTGCCCTCACTTCCACTCTGATGTCTCTCTGTGCACCACACTCTCCACTCTCCGTAAAAGCCATCCCTAATTGGGCCCTGGGATGGGCATTTGGGGCCATCTCTGTGCAGAGCCTGCAAATAGAGTGACCAAATGCCCTTGATGCAGAATCTCAGTCCCTCCCGGCAGCTTAGAGAACACAGAGGGGGGCGCCCAGCAGCCCGGGCCTGCTGCCTGCTGCTCAGGCATTGTTCTGTAAATTAGAGCTTCTGACTACTGGATCCTCAGGCCTCTTCCAGCTGCCTCTTGGGGGTGATCCACATCCGGAGACATCCGCTTTCTTGCTGTTTTCTTCTTGGCCCGAGTGAAATCTTACCCCAAGTGCTAGAACATTGAAACGACGTCCACAACAGGTCTCACGAAAGGCTCCTTGGGAGTCCGGTCGTGAACCCCGAAGGCTAAAATGTGGGTGAGATGGTCCTGAAGAATGTCTGGTATGAGGAGAGCGCCCCATGTCACTCTCCGTAAGCTCACCTCACCCCAAAATTGCTGGCTTTGTTACTGCATACAGGCTAGCTGTTTTTTTTCTTTTTATGATGCGATGATTATGTATGTAACAAAATTACTTTTTAATGTACACTTCTGCAAGTTTTGACAAATGCCTGGAGTCGAAAAACTGCTGCCCAATCAGAGAGGAAACATTGGCACTGAACCCCCCCAAATACCGTGGGGGTTAGTCAGTTACCTCACCTCTCATCTCCGTTCCCCCACCCTGTCCCCTGCTGGTGCCACCTTGCCTCTGAGTGTGGCTTTTTTCACTTTAGATCTGCCCCTGTGATTATGTATATCGTGCGAGCTGGGTAGTGGCACTCTGCTGACCGCAGTGGAACACGGTGGCTGACAGGTGTTCCATTGTAGGGACGTACAGCTTTTTTATTGTCACACTTGTAGAGAGACGTCGTTTTGTTTTGCTGTGTTTACTTACGGGAGATTATGAATACAGCCATTATAAACATTCATTTACAGGTTTTATATGAACGTGAGTTTTTATTTCACTGGGGTAAATACCTAGCAGCAGCATTTCTGAGTTGCAGGGTAAATGAATGTTTAACTTGGTAAAGAACAAATAGTTTTTCAGAATGGCTAATTCATTTTGAGTTCCCACCAGCAACATATGAGAATCCCACATGCTACCTGTCCTCACGTCCTAACCCCTAAGCGGTACTTGGTACTATTAGATGTCCTTCCCTTCCTCCCTCCCTTCCTCCCTCCCTTCCTCCCTCCCTTCCCTACTTCCCACCTTTCTTCCCTCCCTCTGGCCCTCTGGCTCTCCGTCCCTCCATCCTTCCTTCTTTCCTTCCCTCCTTCCCTCCCTCCCTCCTTCCCTTCCTCTGGCCTGCCTCCCTCCCTCCCTCCCTCCCTCCCTTCCCTCCCTTCCCTCCCTTCCCTCCCCTTCCCTCCCCTTCCCTCCCCTTCCCTCCCCTTCCCTCCCCTCCCCTCCCCTCCCCTCCCCTCCTTCCCTCCCTCTCTTTCTTTGCCATTCTGATAGGCATGTAGTGTTGTCTCACATGATTTAAATTGCATTTCCTTGGTGACTAATATATTGGAGCTTTTCCCCCCATTTGCTTATTTACTATTTGTATATTTTCTTTATTGAAGTACCTATTCAAATCCTCTGACTGGGCTTTTTTAAAAATAGCTCTCCCATTCCCATTTTATCTTTCATAAAACAAGAATGCAGTTTCCGGTCTCGGAACTACAGATTGGCACGTCCACAATGCCTCTGGATGTGGTGGGAAAACAAACTGGGAGGACAGATTATTTTGTGGATCCTTGAGGAGTAGATATTAAATAAAGTCGTAATCAACAGAAGCCTTCACTAAAAATAAGTTATGCCAAAGGGACCTGATTTCCTTCCTTTCTGATGAGTTAATTAAATTGTATATTAAAATAATTTCATAGATACAATATTGTGTTTCAGGCTTGTGAACAAAATGGAGAGATGTGGACTGCATGACAATAAGATTAGAGTGAATTATATTTTGTTGAAATAATATTACCCTAAGATATTGATTTTTCTTTTCTTTTCTTTTCTTTTTTTTTTTTTTTTTTGAGTCTGCCAACCTGGAGGGATGTTCCTGGCCCAACATCACTTACTCATCTGTAATATTCAAATTAAGTCATCCAGAATTAAGTGTTCTGTAGATTCTATCTGACAGGGCATAAATGTGCCACAAAGCCTTAGGCAGAATGGACCCAGATGTCCAGAATGTGGATCTGTGGTCCTCCCTGCCCTCCCCCCCCCCACTGCCCCTCCCCGGGCCATCAACGGGAAGGTAGGGGTGGTGCCTGCTAGGAGGAGAGCTTTGAGGTGCCACTCCCAAGTTCAGCCTACAGATGCAGGGGTGGCTGTTGACCTGCCCCTCTCCCCCGCCTCTTTCCTTAGACCACATCCAGCGGACGTCTTTTTAAGGGCCGAGACCACAGAGAGTTTATCTGTGGATTTCATGAGGTGACGTTTGCAAATGCATGTATTCATTCTTCATTTAGATTTTATGAAAAAGGAGCACACGTTTTGAGAGGCATGGAGAAGCCCATTGATTTTTGGTGTGCCAACTAGCAATTTTCTTCTTATCAGAGATGTTTATTGAAACGTGATGCTTTAATTTCTTAAAGCAATGCCATATTTTAATCAGGCCCACGCAGCTCTTCATTCAGGAGCCAGAAACTGAGGAAGGAAAATGTTCTTTGGAAAGCAGACACGACGTATCTGTTGCTTTCCACTCTTTACCGTGACAAAGAGCCCGAGGTTGTTTCCAAGTGGACGGCCGCCTCCCATTGGACCGTCCCTCCTCCGTCTGGGGGTTTGTCTGGCATCGTTTCGGCGGAGGGAGGAACTGGTAGGAGCTGTCAGGAGAGTCGCAGTCTCTGGCTGTGCTTGTAGCTACCACCGGACCCCTGACCCAGCTGCTTCCAAGTCGGTGGTTCCCGACCGAGGGCCGTTTCCCCCCAGGAGTCCCGAGGCAATGTCTGTAGACGCTCGATGGTCCCAATCCGGAGGGAGTTACTGGCATCTAGTGTGTAGAAGTCCGGGCGCTGCTAGCATCCTACGTTGCCTGGAACGTCCCCACAACCAAGAATTTTGTGGCCCCAGATGTCTACGGTGCTGGGATGATAAACCCTGCAGCCCCTGGGGGCCAGCGATGTCACGATGTAGGGATCTCAGGTCCATTCTGACTGCGGGTCATTGGGTGTCCAGAGCAGTGATGGAATCTGGGTCTTGACTTCTGTTGGGCTCGTTTTTTTTTAATGTTTATTTATTTTTGAGAGAGAGAGAGAGCGCGCTAGAAAGTAGGGGAGGGGCAGAGAGAGAGGGAAGCAGAATCTGAAGCAGGCTCCAGGCTTTGAGCTGTCAGCCCAGGGGGGGTCTCGAACTCCTGGACCGTGAGATCATGACCTGAGCTGAAGTTGGACGCTTGACCGACTGATCTCAGTGACGGATGCCCAGGGTCCCAGGCCAGGGAAGCCACTGGGCTCTCAGAGTCCGTGGCTCCTGGGGGGGGGGGGGTGTGTGGTCACATAGGCATACACAGGACCGGAAGGAATGCTGACGACCACCACCCATCACACCGATGGCACAAATAAGCCAGGTAAGCTCGTGCGGCATGTTTGCAGGCCCCCCGGTGTATCAAACGGCCTTATTCACGTGTAGCACAGGGAAGATTTCAAGGGTTCAGGCCAAGGTCAGTTGTGTAAGCAGGCCCCCCGAAGATGTGGGAGGTGAGCGGCATCATCCCGCGTTTCTCACATGCTGCAGTCATCAGTACCCTTCTAGCCAAGTCCTTCTGTTTCAGTCAGACAGGGTTGGTTACTGGTGCTTGCAGCCCACAAGCGGGAGCTGACTTTTGCATGACGTCATTCACAAAATGACAACCAAGGCCACTTCTGTGCTTTGCATCGATGGATTGCGTGCGTGTGTGCGTGTGTGCGTGTGTGTGTGTGTGTGTGTGTGTGTGTGATTTCAAACTGTTATCTTCATCATTTACATCAAAAGTGAGCTCTTTGGGGGCGCCTGGGTGGCTCAGTCAGTTAAGCGTCCGACTTCAGCTCAGGTTATGTCCTCGCGGTTCGTGGGTTCGAGCCCCGCGTCTGGCTCTGTGCCGACAGCTCAGAGCCTGCAGCCTGCTTCAGATTCTGTGTCTCCCTCTCCCTCCCTCTCTCTCTCTCTCTCTCTCTCTGCCCCCGCCCTGCTCATGCTCTGTCTCTCTCTCAAAATAAATAAAATAAAATAAACGTTAAAAATTTTTTTTAAAAGTGAGCTCTTTGAAGGCTCCACTGGAGACTGTACCTGAGTCAGGGGGAGGGTATAATAGGGAATGCCATTTACCTCCCTAGGGCTTTAAAAACTTTCTATTTAAAATATTTTCTCTTTTTTATTTTTTTATTTTATTAAAAAATCTGTTTAATGTTTATTTATTTTTGAGAGACAGAGACGGCGCGAGCAAGGGAGGGACAGAGAGAGGGGGAGACACAGAATCCGAAGCAGGCTCCAGGCTCTGAGCTGTCAGCACAGAGCTGGATGCGGGACTCGAACCCGTGAACCGTGAGATCATGACCTGAGCCGAAGTCTGACGCTTAACCGAGTGAGAGCCACCCAGGCGCCCCTCTGGCTTTTTAAAAATAGACTAGAGTCAGCAGCCTTGCAGAGGTGTTGCCTACATCACATTTAGACCTTTGTCAATGTGCAGCTCTGTGCCTCGGGGTGCCTTTAGCTCTGGTGTCTGGGTGTTGGTACAGGTCCCAGGCCACCTCAGGGGTCTGCCGTTGCGTTGTCTGAGGCATCCTGGTTTTCTTACGTGCGTACTAAATGTAACTCATGTACGTAGTGCAGGTGACAATCTCCAAGGAAAGCAATGTTACCACCCGCAATAATGAAAGAGTTCGGTGGGAAACGTTTGGCCACGGCTGGGGCACATCGGCCTGATTTTCTCCCGCACCAGGCTCCTCTCTCTCTCGCGGATTCATCGAGGATGACGATGAGACTGCTCTTAAGATCCTTTTTCCCCTTTCTTTCAGATTGTAAAAGTAGTTCAGAGTTATTATTTAAAACCTAAAAACACAGGAAGATGTAAAGTTGATCATGAAAATAATTCATAATTCTGTTATTTAGGAAATTGTTGCCATTTTGGTGCATAATATCCCCACCTGTTTTGAAGGCATCTAGATGGGGACTGTAATGTGTGTGTACGTGTGGATATACATACACGTGCCTGTGAATATGCATCCACGTAGTTGTATATGTAAGTGATATCCTTTACATCCTATTGATGTCCTTCTGTGACATGCTTTTCACTTGTTTAATTGACACTACGTCAACATTACATATTCATCCACACTTTTGAAGGATGTCACGTGGCCTCGTGAGTCTCCATCCCATGGCTGTGCCATAGTTAGAAGTGCTGGCCTCGACACACGGCTGCGTCCATGTTTTATATCACGTGCCATGCTGTGATGAGAATTTTCCATCAAATCTTGGTACACATAGGATTTTCCCTCAAGAATATGTTCTTATGGGTGGCATTTCTGAATGGAAGGACAGGCACATTTTTCCAGTTGAAACTTGTGGTTCTGGTGGCTCAGTGGGTTGAGCATCCAACTCTTGATTTCAGCTCACATCGTGGTCTCACATTTCGTGGGTTCGAGCCCCACATTGGATTGGGATTCTCTCTGTCTCTCTCTCTCTCTCTGACCCTGCCCCACTCACAGTCTCCCTCTCCTTCTCTCAAAATAAATAGACTTAAAAAAAAGAGAGAGAAATATATGGCCAGTGTCCTCCATAGAAGTTGTTCCAAATTTCACAGAGAGCCTACTTGCTCACAGATTTACCCAATTTAATGATTTGTGTGTGTGTGTGTGTGTGTGTGTGTGTGTGTGTATAAAATCTGAACACTTGGTGTACAGAAATGGCTTTTTAATCATAATTAAAATGTAAAATAATTTTTGCTAGTAAGGATTAGCCAGAAAACCTTGAAATGAACTCCATTGGCTTTTTTTTTTTTTAATTTTTTTTTTTTAACATTTATTTATTTTTGAGACAGAGAGAGACAGAGCATGAACGGGGGAGGGGCAGAGAGAGGGAGACACAGAATCGGAAGCAGGCTCCAGGTTCCGAGCCATCAGCCCAGAGCCTGACGCGGGGCTCGAACTCACGGACCGCGAGATCGTGACCTGAGCTGAAGTCGGACGCTTAGCCGACTGAGCCACCCAGGCGCCCCCGTTGGCTTCTCTTTTAATCAGAATGTCAGCCTGGTCAAATGTACCAAATAACACGAAGTAGCAAACAGAGCAAAGTGGTTTCTTGACCCTAAAGAAGCTGTTGGTGTGGATGATCGCCTGACTCCCCGCACTTTTGTGACCTTGGGTCGGTTACTCCTGCAGGAAGCCCGGGGCCCGTGGGCTCTGAGGGGGACAGGTCTACACGGCCCGGCTCTTGGGGCCGGGACTGGGTTCTCGTTGACGGGGTGCCTCTCAAGTGCTCTCCGAATCTCAGGGGGGCAGTCTCTGTCAGTTTGCTTTTCTCCCTGGGCAGGACTGGTTTTCGGGACCCACAGAGACTTTTTCTTCATGTGCAGGAGAAGTAATTTGTCTCCCAGATTTTGATTATGTCACACTTATTCCTTTTCTAATTATCCCTTATTTGTTCAATATAAGATAATAAATTCTGACAAACAATCAGCGAATGGGTACCAAGCGATGTGCTTCATTTTAATTGGCTTGCTTTTTTTTTTTCCTTCTCTGCTAAATTATAGCCCATCAGCATGAGGTTCCCTGTGGTGAACAGCTAATAATATGCCCAGGTGCAGCCAATTTTACTTCCTAAATAAGAAATAATAGCTACGGATCCCCCAAATGTGAAGTGGAAAAGTGGGCCTTAATATCGCTTCTCAGCAGTATGCTTGCTGGGGCAAATTTTACATCCCGATCTCTATTCTAACAATGTGGCCTTCGGTGAGGCACAGATGGCTTTCTTAGAGACGTCCGAGAAATCTCTTGTTTACAGTAGGTGGCCTTAGATTTCACAGTAAAAAAAGCTTCTTTAAGACTCGAGAATATAAAACTACTCGAGATAAATACAAATGAAAAGATCCCCGTTAAATGACCCACTTCAACAAAATTTCACCCCATTTATTTCCCAGAACGGTGCTAGGAGGTGGGGTTGGATTCGTGCGACGACCCCAGGCAGATCTATCCAGTTGCTGGGGACTCTTTCCTCTTGTCACTTGACCACTAGTAATACTTGTTCCGACTTAGGGACACTGTCATGGGTTTTAATTAGCTACAATGGGGTGAAGGTAGATGGTTGTAATTTTTTTCCAATTAACTTCATTATTTCTTACGCCGCCTGACTCAGAGAGGTCCAAGCATCCTCTTTCGAGGATAGGTTGACCGGCATTTTCTCTAGGCAATATGGACGTTATTTTCATGGCCAGGTGGCTACAGACACTCTTGAGACCCCTCCTCCCCCCAAAACATAGGGGAAAGGTAGCAAAGGAGAAAGAATTAAAGATCCTTATCTTAGTTCTCCGATGCCGTAAGTACAATTATGGATGCGAAAGCTAAAATGAAAAGAATAACATAGGTTGCTGACCCCTTCCCTCCTTACCTCCTGCAGATTTCTGGCTCACGCACTATTTTCCACATGCCCTCGTTCCCTTGTCGGCCACCTCTGCACCACAGCCAAAGGGATTATCAGAAACCATCCAAGTTATCCATGGCTGTGAAACAAACATTTCCAAACTTGGTGGCTTAAAAGAACTACCCTTTACTTGGCTCGTGGGCAGGAGATTTGGGCAGAGCTCAGCAGAGAAGCTCACCTGTCCTCTGAGATGCGTGGACCTCAGCTGTGATGGCATGAATAACCAGCAGGATAGAAATCTGCTCTCTCCTTGGGGAAAGGCTGATTTGGAGACTAGTGGAGACTGTTCTCATTCACAGGATGACCTTTCTCTTTAGCTCATCGCCTTGGGCTCTCTCCCCTTGGTATCGCTCTTGATTTGGCTCTCTTGCAGCTGTTGGACTTCTTACATGGTGGTTCAGGGCTCCCAGAGAGAGTGTGTCCAGTGATTAGGGCAGAGCTACAAGGCTTTTTATGACCTGGCCTTACAAATCCCAGAACTTGACATCCACCAAATTCTCTTAGAATCGTTAAGGTCAACTTGGATTCAAAGAGAGGAATTAGACTCCCACTCTCAATGAGAAGTGTAGCCAAGAATCTCCATCTATCTCTCTAATTCCTCATAAAAACACAGTGGATATTTTCTTTGGGGGGGGGCTTAAAATACATTTTTATTAGATTACAGTATTTTTAGTTTTCACCACCCTCCTATTACCAGGAAACCAGATAGGATTAGACAGGTTGACCATCCCCTCCCCCACCTTCCAGCCCCTTTGATATTTTCACTCTCTAGCTTAAAACCCTCCAAGGCTTCCCAGTGCTTTTAAGATAAAATCCAATACTGATTCAGAGCTCCCTACGTGTTTCTGTCAACCAGGCTCATCTAACACGGCTCTCCCAGGGTCTGTGGTCTGTATGTTAATATCCCAACTTTCCTCCCCTTTCTTGAACCAACCACCACAGTGGTGGTCCCCACCTCATGTTCTTCTCTTGATACGTCGTCTGTATGTTGCCTGGCTAAAGCCAAAGTATCTTCCAGTATCCATTTAAATGTCACTTATTGGGGAAGCCTTTATTTACCTCTGGATGCAGTCAGGTGTCCTTTCTTAGCACTCAGTGTTAAATGTTAGTTATGTAATCCAATGCTTGCATACCTCACTGGAATGAAAGTCTCATTAAGGTAGGGTTTTGTAAAAAAAAAAAAACAAAAAAAACTGTCCGGTTTGTACAGTTTTTGTATACATAATACAAAACATATACAAAAAAACCGTTTGTATAGCACCTAACCCAGTACCTAGTATACAGTAGGCATCTAACAAATATTTATTAAATGAGTTAATATCCTATTGGCCTAAATCCAGAAGTAGTGCTTACCTGTACATCTCAAATCCTACCAAGTCCTCGAAACAGTGGTCTCCCAAGATACTTGTGGCTCTGCACCATCCAGTAGGGCAGCCACGGCCACATGTGATGCCACACCGAACCCTGGGCATGTGGCTGGTCTGAACTGAGAGTGCCCCAAGAGTGACCTACGTACCGCATTCCAAGGATGTAGTGCAACAAAAAAGAATGTAAATGTCCTCATTCATAATATTTTATGCAGATTATCTGTTGAAATGATAATAGTTTTGCTCTACCGTGCTAATGAAGTATATTAGTAAAATTAATTTCACCTGCTTCTTTTTACATTTTTAATGTGACTTAATCTTAAGATCTCGAATCGCATACATGGCTTTCATTTGGGGATCGTGTTATACTTCTATCGAACAATGCTGCCCTAGACAGATGGCTCGATGGTGAAATCTGCTTGGAGAAATGCCACCGAATTCTCCCCGTTTAGAAGATTTATAATGAATGCACCAAAGGTGCCGAGAAGTCTTGCAATGGCACACCTGTTTCCTTTAAGCCAGTGTTTTTGGAAGTGATTTGACCACGCATGGGATCTATTTTAGCACCCTAGGTATTCATCTTCCATGAAGCACCCTTAGGGAAACATAGCTAGGTACCTGTCCCCAGAATGCCTGATCCTGAAGTCATGGAGTGTGACTTTCTTAAAATCTTGAATCACCTACACGGCTTTCGTTGTTGGTAGGAGGTGGAGTGGGAGACATTGAAGAGAAAGCCAGATTTAGGGACCCTGCCAGAATTGCAGAACACGTCGTAAAGCCACGTAAGACCTGCGTGTCCCCCTGGGCGGTGGAAGTCATGTCCATTCAGGTAGACAGAGCCTCCCCAGCCCCGGAGGTAGGAACAGCCCGCTCGGGATCTTCACAGAGGTCTGGGCTGTTTTTGGATTTGCCTTATTCAACTAGTTTGTTTCAGTTTGCTCAAGAGGTGAACCCAAGGTGTGGTGTACAACTTGGCCAGATACGGTGTGTGTGCGGAGGCGTGCCCAAGGGACGGGGCGTAGGGGGAGTAAACGTGTCACAGTCACAGTGCCGTATCATCCTGCGGTTGCCTTGAACTGGCTGCCAGAAATGTGGGCGTTTTATTCTTGCCACCATCACTGATGGATGTTTTCCTCCCCGGCCGTTCCACATTTTGGTCTTGAGGGGAGAGACGAGAGATGGAAATGTGCCATGTATCGACACGGAATCCTCCAGATTGCCTCTTGGACTCTGCCGCAGGCCTCGTTTCTGTTTTAAAGGTGTTTAGTCCTCGCGACATTGTGTTCTGCAGCTCTCTGAAACTGGGAAATCATCCTTCTCCCCGTAAGGAAGAACTATGGCATCTTACGAATTAATCTCCAGAGGACTGGGACGCTCTTTGATGGACTGTTACCGGAGCACGGATGTAAGAAGTACTAAGAGCTCTAACCAGAGCTTGACAAGGTCTTGACAGGCTTACCACCTTGCTCTCATCCTGGCGCTAGCCTTTCCCAGGAAGGCCAGCCTGCCCTTTGCCAGAGCCAATACTGGGCTCTCATTGCCACCTAATTCCAATAAAGTGTTTCCAGTTTAGAGCTCTCCTCCTCAATCAGCATCTCCAATGCTATTTTCATCCCGATCCCCAACATTTTTCTCTTTCTCTTGGAGATTTGGCTCCCCTCCCCACTGTGTGATTAGAAGGAACATTGCACTGTGTTATTCTACACAGAGCAGAGCGGCAAAGCATTTCCTGTAAGCATAAATCTTAATTGCTATCCTTGCTCTAAATCATAAATAACCCTAGCCCAAGTATCATCCCGCACAAGAAGGAAGAAAGCCAGGCAGAACATAATAAAAAGGTATTAATTGATAACTAACCAGGTGCTCTATCTCGCTTCAGTATAAATTTTATGACAACAATATTGTATAATTACTTCTTCTGGCGTTGAAAATTCCATATGATGTGCATACTTTAACTCTTTCTAGACCCAGCTGGAAAGAAAGTACTGATTTGGAAATCCAAAGCAATTCAGCATATTCAAGATATTTGACACAGAAAGAACATGAGAATTGCACCGGGAATGGACCCATAACCTTGATTTAAGGAAGGAGGGAAGAAATGGTGGCCTGGTACCCTTATAACCAAAATTGTGGCATCCTTTAAGAAAATTTCAAATTTAAATTCTTTATATATGAAGTTGTTATTTAAGCTTGCCAACAATTAAAATAGACCAGTCCTTCCCAAATTATGCTCCATTAAATGCTTCTTTGGGGGAGAGTTTATAATTTGTTCATTTGCCTACAGGCTTTGATGGCCAGCAAATTTGACAAATGCTCTCACAGCAGAGAGATGTTATTGAGGGTGCAACGTATCAAGCATAGTAAAAAGGCTGAGAGATTTTATAGTAAAAATACCTGTTTAAATTTATCTAACCTGCATTTCCACAACCTGTTGGGGCACAAAACAATTTATTTTGAGCCACCTCTCTTACTTTTCTTTAGAATACCAATTTAGGAAATGTTGAAATATACAGTGATGGGGGTGTGTGTGTGATGGGCTGGTTTCTTTTTCATTACTCTGCCCAGTAGACCCAGCCTCTGTCCCCAGTTTTATTGAACACATTGGATCACAACATTTTATTGTTCTTTCCAGCTTAAAATATGTTTTTGAAATATCCAGTCCTAATACCTAAATCCATTAAAAAAAATACCCCAATGGCAGTCCAAGATTATAGCAATGAAATATAATGTGATGTCAGCAGGTTTTTAGGATAATTCTTTTTTTCTGCTGTTGACATGAAAATCTTTCCAGTGAGTTCATTATGATTGTGTATATTTGATAATCAATCTCTTTCTACCAGTCGTAGCGCCTTTCAGAGTCGATCTCTTTTGAAAAACTCCCAGTCAAGAGCTCTAGATAGAAGGTAACAAGAAACTGGAGGCTGGCCTCTCTGTAAGTCCCCCATTGAAAGCTTTGCTCTCCTCCCTGTCCCTCCGTCCTCTGCCGTTAGCCTCCATGGAGTCACCTTGGTCCTACCCCTTTGTGCCAACTTCCCGCTCCATCTGGGATAGCGCACAGCGGGTGGGAACATACTAACCATTCTCTTGCTCTCATTTTGCCCCTGAAGTCCCTAGAAAGATGAATGCTTTTGAGCAGCTCAGAATTAAGCAGGACTGTGTTACACAGGAAAGTAGGATATGAATAACTTGAAGCACATTTTTTTGAATAAGATGTTCTTTGCAGACTTCCTGTAACTGATTGGCATCATTTATCTTGCTGTGATTTCACAGCACAAACATAATTGTGATTGTTGTTCTTTGCTGATTTAAGTGAAACATAATTGTCCTCTTTGAAAAAAATGAAAAAAAAAAAAGACGAAGTTGGTTAATTTAAAAAGCTACCTGGGTTTGTAAGCATGGAGATTATTGATATTGTGAGAAGGAAGTGACACCATGGCCAGACCAAATACAGAGCAGGGGACGCTGATCCTGTGGAGGCTAAAGGTACATTTGATGGGGGATATGAACAGACCCAGAAGTGGTTACTTTGCAGCTAAAGCACATATCCCACCTGGCCATCTCAAGGCTGTGTGACCTTGGGAAAGTTCTTAGCTCCTAGGCTCCGCGTCGAGAAAACTTGGAGTTGTCCTAGACTGGAGGACAAATTCAGCCAAGGGCCAAGTTCAGCCAGCTTTAATATTTGCATTTGGTCTAACACACTGTTGTCCTGTATGATATTGAATGTTTATTTTGAGTAATTGGCAACATTTAACATGGTCAAGGTGTGCTATGAAATCTAGATTTCTGGCTCCTCTTGAAAAACTGTAACTCTGGCGATGGAGACTCGTACTCCCATGGGGTTGCAGCTGGCTCCTCTGCTTTCCAGTTCATCACTGTCCCCACCAACCCCAGTGTCCCTGGCATTGAGGCAAACCACCAGTCACCAATCATATTTGCCATGTGTGCTGTTTGCTTATAGTAATTTAGAATTACTGAATGATCGGTGGGACCCACATTTCTATCCAAAGTAAAATATTTTCTCAAGAAAAATGAGATATGCCTTATTTCTTTGTATTAGTAAACAGTGTGTATTTAATATAAAAGCCAAGTGCATTTTATTTTTTATTGACATGCATCCAACTTTGCTCATGTTGGCTGCTGTCTTGTCCTTTGTAGCATTTCAGTTGGTGGCCTGGTTTGGGGCTGGTAAACACATCTGCCTGTTTTTTTTGGAAACAAAGTTTTATCGGGACGTGACGTACCTATTCATTTGCATGCTGTCTGTGATTGCATTCACATTCCAGCTGCAGACCTGAGTCGCCACAATAAAGACTATCTATTTGACAAAGCCAAAAACATTTATTATTTGACCGTTTATACAAAATGCTTGATGACTTTTTTTTTTTTTTTGAAACTTCAGCTCTGACATATATAGAACCTGGAAGTCATTCAACTTCTTATAACAAGAAAGAAAAAAAGAGAGAGAGAGAATGTGTGTAAAAGAAAGGAGAATAAAAATCATACTCGCATCTTGTTATTACAAAGTAAGAAGAGCAGAAATGATAAAAAAAAAAACCACACAATTCAACAACCAAAGACCGATGGCTTTTCTTAGATCCATCAGAGAATTGAAGTCATGGGGCCAACTGCCACTCTGAAATATTGAAGCGATAGGTTGAAACAGAGAATGACAGCTAAGGTCAGTTTACTGGGAGAAGAATTGGTCAGAACATTTCAATGGTAAGTTTGACAAATTGCAGGGGGTTAAGCATGGATGGCTAAAGAGGTAACATTTTCTGGACGCTCCCATATACTTTCTTCAGTTTTACCTCCAGGAGCCTCATTAAGTTCTCACCTGGAGATCGGAGAAAATCCCCTTTGTGTTTTGTGCACAGGGAGTGGAAAAGCATCATTTGAAATAAGCCTAGTGCCTTCTCCATAACAAAGCCTTGTCTTCCCAGGGAAGTTACTTTACCAGAGCCTTATCTAACCTGGGAAAGACCACTTAGCCAACAGTGGACCCCTCTAGGTTCCTTCTGGTCTTGCCGAGAAAGGGAGAAAAAAGAGATTCAACAAACAAACAACAACAACAACGAAAACAACATTTGAAAGTTAAAACCCGAGGACTCAGGGATACTAAAAACTGAGATTCAGTTGTAAGATTGTAGAAAGCTCCCCCTTCTCAGCCCCTTCCCATCACATCAACAGGGCTCCAAAGTAAAAGCAGTGTATTACCACTGAGAGAGCTACAAGACACAAACTCCAAGGAGTTCTACAGAAACACAGAAAACAGAAGAGAAATAAAATACAATAAAAATAAAATAAAAATAAAAATAAAATAAAGTAAAATAAAATAAAATAAAAATAAAATGAAATGAAATGAAGTGAAATAAAATGAAATAAAAAAAACAGAAACCCAGAGCAAGCTGAAGTCTCTGGCCCCTATAGCCACAACAGTATTAAGTATAGGCAAGCTGCTTCTCAGACTTGACATAAAATATCACACTAAAAGCCTAATTATCACAGTTCCTATTACTCAATATACCATGTCTGTCGGTTAAGAAAAATTTATGAGGAATGCGGTACAAGTAAAGACACACGTGAAGGGACAAAGCAAGACTTAGGACCAGACTCAGGTATGACACAAATGTTAGATTTATCAGACTTGGAATTTAAAATAACTTTGGTTAATGTGCTAAGGGATCTAATGGAAAAAGTAGGTAAATGCAAGAGCATATGGGTGATACACACAGAGTTGAAAACTCCATGGGCGCCTGGGGGGGCTCCTTTGGTTAAGCGGCTGACTTCGGCTCAGGTCATGATCTCACAGTTCGTGAGTTCGAGCCCCGCGTTGGGCTCTGTGCTGACAGCTCGGAGCCTGGAGCCTGCTTTGGATTCTGTGTCTCCCCGTCTCTCGGCCCCTCCTCCACTCATGCTCTGTCTCTCTCTGTCTCTCAATAATAAATAGATGTTAAAAAAAATTAAGAAAAGAAAACTTTGAGAAAGAGGTGAAAGAAATGCTACAATAGAAAACAATACAACAACAATGAAGAATGCCTTTGATAGGCTCATTACTAGAATAGGCACAAGCAAGAATGAACAATGAGCCTGAAGATATGTCAATAGAGACATCAAACTGAAATGTAAAGAGGAAAAAAATGAAAAAGGAGCAGAATATTCAAGAATTGTGGGAAAATTACAAAAGATAACATATGCAAAATGTGAAAGCTAGAGGAGCAGAAAGAAAAAGGTACAGAAGGAATATTTCAAGAAACGATAACTGGGAATTATCCAAAACTGATGGACACCAAATCACAGATCCAAGAGGCTCAGAGAATACCAAACAGGATAATCATTCCCAAATTTGACACCCAAGCATATTCTATCCAAACATCAGAAAACCAAAGAAAAAGAGAAAATATTAAAAGAAGTTGGCGGCGGGGGACCTTACCTGTAAAGGAACTGGGATAATAATTATATTGGACTTTGTGCCACGAACAATGTAAGCAAGAGAGTGGAGTGAAATATGTAATGTATTGAAAGAAAAACAAAAGCTGTGGACACACAATTCTATATCCCACATAATTATTCTTCAAGAGTGAAGGAGAAGTCTTTTTTTTTTTTTTAACGTTTTATTTATTTTTGAGACAGGGAGAGACAGAGCATGAACAGGGGAGGGTCAGAGAGAGGGAGACACAGAATCCGAAACAGGCTCCGGGCTCTGAGCTGTCAGCACAGAGCCCGACGCGAGGCTTGAACTCACGGACCGTGAGATCATGACCTGAGCCGAAGTCGGCCGCTTAACCGACTGAGCCACCCCAGGCGCCCCAAGGAGAAGTATTTTCTTAGACACGTAAAAACTGAAGAAATTTGTCAACAGTGACTTGCCTTGTAAGACATGTTAAAAGTTCTACAGAGAGAAGGAAAATAACATAAAGTCAGAAACCAGACCTGCGTACAGAAATAAGGCATATCGTAGAAGGAATAAATATTAGAAAAATAACATTTGGAAGGCAAAACAGACAAATCCACTATTATAGAGACTGTAATACCTCTCTGTCAGGAATTGACAGCAGGCAGAAAATGAGTAAGGATATAGATGACCTGAACATCGCCATCAAACAAGCAAATCTAATTGACATTTATAAAATACTTCATTAACAGCAGAATACACATTCTTTTCAAATGGAATGTTCACCCAGATCACATTCTGGGCCATAAAACACACTCCACCAAAATTAAAATCATGGAAACCACACAGAACCTGGTCTCACACCACAACAGAATTAAACCACAGTGGAATTAAATTTGATTCAATTAAAGATAGTTAGAAAGTCTCTAAATATTTGGAGACTAAAAACACACTGCTAAATAACACATGAATCAAAGAAAGTCCCAAGGGAAATTTAAAAACATTTTGAACTAAATGAAAACACAACTTATAAAAATGTGTAAAATACAATGAGAGAGCATTACCTCCTCAGAAACTTACCAGTATTTAATGTGTATGTCAGAAAAAGAGGACTGTCTGAAATCCATCATATAAGCTTCCAACTTTGGAAACTAGAGAAGGAAGTAAAATATAAGCCCAAAACAAGCAGAAGAAAAGAAATCGTAAGAATCGGAGCAGAAATCAATTAATTGAAAATGGGAAGCCAATAGGAAAAAGAAACAAAAGTAAAATCTTTGAAATATCAATAAAATTGGTAAACCTCCAGCTAGGTTACCAAGAAAAAAAAGTGAGAAGACGTAAACAACTAATATCAGAAATGAAAGAGGGGTCATCGCTAATGATTCCATGACCGTTAAAATGGTAATAAAAGAGTATTATAAAAGACCCTATGCCCCCAAATTTGATAAATGAAAAAAAACTAATTTCCTGGAGGACGCAAACTATGAAAATTCATGCAAGGAGAAATAGATCATCTTAATGAGGCTATATATATTTTTAAAAATTGAGTTGGAGTTAGTAACCTTCCAAAAAAGGCAACAGCAGGCCAAAATGGTTTCACAGGTGCATTCTACCAACCAGTTAAGGAAGAAATTACATAAATTCTTTACAACCTCTTCCTAAGACCAAAAGCAGAGGAAATATTTCATAATTCCTTTTAGGAGGCCAATATTACTCTAATACCAAAACCAAATAAAAACGTCACAAGAAAAGAAAGCTGCAGACAAGCGTCTCCCATGAACATGGATACAAAAGTTTTCAATGAAGTATTAGCAGATCCAATCCAACCATGTATAAAAAGGATTATAGTCCACAACCAAGCTGACTTATTCCAGGTATGGAAGGCTGGTTCCACATTTGAAAATCAATTAATATAATCCATGATGATTAATAATCTAAAGAAAGAAGTCAACTGATCATAACTGATCATAATAGATGCAGAAAAAAAAACATTTGATAAAACCAACATTTATCTATGATTGAAAACTTTCAGCAAATTAGGAATACAGTGGAACTTTCTCATCCTTTTTTCATAGCCACAAAAAATATACAACAAACATTATACTTAATGGTGAGAAAGTACTTTCCCTCTCAGACTGGGAACAAGACAAAGATGTCCCCTCTCACTGATCCTATTCACGATCATACTGGAAATCCTGGCTAATTCAGTAAGGCAAGAAAAGGAGATAAAAGGTATATAAATTAGGAGGGAAGAAATAACACTGTCTTTGTTCACAGATGACATGATTGTCTATTTAGAAAATTCAAAAAAAAAAAAATCAACAATAAAACTCCTGAAAGTAATGAGCAGTTATGGCAAGATTTCAGGGTACAAGATTAATATACAAAGTCAATTACCTTCCTGTATACCAGCAATAAGCAATTGAAAATAAAAACACAGTATCATTTATGTTAGCATGAACAAACAAAAAAAATAAAAAAAAAACTTAGGTATTAATCTAACAGGATGTATACAGGATCTATATAAAGAAAACTATAAAACTCTAATGAAAGAAATACAAGATCTACATAAATGGAAAGATATCCCATGTTCATGAATGGGAAGATTCAATATTGCAAAGATGTCATTTTTTTCCCCCAACTTGGGTCTATAGATTCCATGGAATCTCAGTAAAAATCTCAGAAAGTCAATTTTTGCGTATCAGCTAATTTATTCTAAAGCTTATTTGGAAAGTGAAAAGACTCAGAAGAGTCAATACAATAGTGCAGAAGAACAAAGAGTACTACCACTACTTGACTTTAAGACTTCCAATGATTATGACAGTGTGATTTTTGACAAAGGGATGTCAAATACATTAATGGAACAGAATGAGCCGAGAAGTAGATCCACACAAATATATTCAAGTCAGTGTTGACAAATGAGCAAAGGTAATTCAATGGGAAAAAGATAGTCTTTTCAACAAATAGTGCTGAACACGATTGCATATTCATATGCAAAATGAATAAACAAACAAAAAACAAAACCAAAAACCCCCTGAAAAACTAGACACAAACTTTAACAATAAGAGTACAGAATTTACTTTCATGAAAATTAACTCAAAGTGGATTGTAGATTTTTAACATAAAATGCAAAACTATGTAATGCTTAGAACACAGAAGAAAGTCTAAGGGACCCTTGAATTTGGTTATGACTTTTTAGCTTCTGTGTAAGCACAGAAGCACAATCCATGAGAAAAAAATGATGTAAGATTTTATTAAAATTAAAAAATCCTACTCTGGGGGCACCTGGGTGGCTCAGTTGGTTAAGCATCTGACTTCCCAGGTCATGATCTCGTGGTTCCTCAGTTCGGGCCCCATGTCAGGCTCTGTGCTGATAGCTGAGAGCCTGGAGCCTGCTTCAGATTCTGTGTCTCCCTCTCTCTCTGCCCCTCCCCCACTTGCACAACTCTCTCTCTCTCTCTCTCTCTCTCTCTCTCTCTCTCTCTCTCAAAAATAAACATTAAAAAAAATCCTACTCTGTGAAAGACGCTGTTAAGAGCATCAAATGATAAGCCACAGACTGGGGGAAAATCTTTGCAAAACATATGTTTGAAAAAGACTTGTGTCTAAAATATACAAAGAACCTTTAAAAATCAGCAATAAGAGGGGCACCTGGGTGGCTCAGTCGGTTAAGCGGCCGACTTCGGCTTGGGTCATGATCTTGCTGTCCGTGAGCTCGAGCCCCGTGTCAGGCTCTGTGCTGACAGCTCAGAGCCCGGAGCCTGTTTCGGATTCTGTGTCCCCCTCCCTCTGACCCTCCCCCATCCATGCTCTGTCTCTCTCTGTCTCAAAAATAAATAAACGTTAAAAAAAATTAAAAAAAAATCAGCAAGAAAAACAATCCACTTTTAAAAAGGACAAAAGTGTTATGAACAGTCACTTCACCAAAGGAAATATACATAGATAGTAAATAAGCATATGAAAAGATACTCATCATCATACATCACTGGGGAATTGCAAATTAAAACAACAGTAAGATACCAGTACGTATCTATTAAAATGGCTAGAATCCAAAAACCTAACAACACCAAATGCTGACGAGGAGATGGAGAGACAGAAAATACTGGTAGGACTACAAAATGATAGAGCTACATTCAAAGATAGGCTCTCAGTTTCTTTCAAACTGCATGAAGTGTTACCATACAATCCATTAATCACGTTCTCAGGTATTTACTCAATGGGTTGAAAACTTAAGTCCAAACAAAAGCCTGCAAAAAATGTTTATAGAAACTTCATAATTGCCTCAAACTGGAAGCCACCAAAACGTCCTTCAAAATTGAATGAATAAGCATACTGTGGGGCATCTGGACAGTGGAATATTATATAGTGATGAAGAGAAATGAGCTATCAAAGTCTGAAAAGACATGGTCAAACCTTAGAAGTATATTGTTAAGTGAAGACAGCCAGCCTGAAAAAGTTACATACTGTATGATTCCAATGATGTGACATTCTAGAAAAGTCAAAACTGTAGAGACCGTAAAAGGACCAAGGGTTTGGGGTTACGGGCAAGAGAAAGAAAAGTAGGTGAACTATGGAGGATTTTTAGGACGGCGACACTATTCTGTATGATACCGTAATGGTGAATATGTGACGTTATGCATTTGTAAAAACCCATCGAATATGTAAGACAGAGTGTTGCTTAATATAAACTATGGTTTTAGTTAATAAAAATCAATAGAGCTTCTTCAGCTGAATCAAACACACTGATACAAGATTCTCACAAGAGGGGAAACTAGGGGGTTGGGGTGGAGAGAGAGGTATATGGAAACTCCGTACTATCTGCTCAGGTTTTTCTATACATTTACGACTGTTCTAAAAAAAAATGCAGTCTACTAATTTTCAAAAGAAAAGTGAAGAAAAAAAGATGGCCATTCTTGATCTGGAGCCATGAACCTTTCTGTCCAAAAACTCTGTGGGATGCATGGTATCCCATTTCTGTAATCACTCCAACAGAGGAGATCTTTCATTTGTTTGAAGAGGACATTTTTCCAAGAAGTCAACCTTCAGTGTAAAACATGCAAGGTCATCTTACATTGGGAAAGTAGGTTATTTTGATTTGCCCTATATGCTGTTTACACTTGAGACATAATGGTGATGTCTTATCAGGCAGAAGCTCATTTAAGCCAGCAACAGCCAAATTAGCTTAGACGGGAGACTATAAATACATCCTGTACGTTATGAGTGCTTACTGTGTATTAAAGGAGCACTGTGTTATTTGAGTTATGTGACTGTGGATTCTTAAAAATGTTAAAATATTGAAATTGGTAAAAACTGGCAAAAACATGAAAAAACACCACACACTCCCACAGAACCTTAATTACAAAGAAAACTATAAGGTGTTTTAAGTGTGGAGGAAAATGCAAAAGGCCATGCTATTTATTCTGTTTTTAATATAGCCTCACATTGACTCACCTGTTATCTTGTGATAGATTCTAGAACATGGAGCAAAATGAACACATGTATATATTTATATTTATATACATGTACGTGTATAGTTTCACATATTTATATTCATTTGATATATTCAAGAAATGAGGCACCTGTGGGCTATTTCATTTTTCCTCCAGAGTGATTTTCAGCTATGAAACTGTCATGTGAGCCAAGCCTTAAATCACAGAAGAAAGCATTATATTTCCCTTAAAGATCGCGTGAATAGAGTTCAGCTACTTAATGTGCACATTTAGTATAACCCAGACTGTTTCGGAGGGCTGATATTCAAGAATATTTTCTTGCTGAGAGGCAACCGGGTGGCTCAGTCCGTTAAGCATCCGACTCTTGGTTTCGGCTCAGGTCATGATCTCACAGTTTCGTGAGTTCGAGCCGCATGTCGGGCTCTGTGCTGACAGCACGGAGACTGCTTGGGATTCTCTCTCTCTCTCCTTCTCTCTTTCTTTCTGCCCCTCCCCTGCTCATATCTCTGCCTCTCCCAATATAAATAAATAAACTTAAAAAAAGAATATTTTCTTGCTTCAAGGAATTACCACAATAATGTATTCTGTTTTCTTTTCTTGTTTTTTTTCCCCTAAGATACCTACCTGTCAAGCATACAGCATGTTTGTTCTTCCCATCTCTCCAGTAAAGACTCTTGGTTTCCTTGTATTGTAGAACTTTGAAGAGCAAAGAGGTTTCTTGTTTTTGATAAATTGATAATGGAAAATGGAGTCAGCTGTTGGACAAGGAATGGGCATTGAGAGCTTCTGATTCGCCAGCTCCTACCCTTCAGTGAATATCAGAATATTGACTCTACTATGCTTTGAAAACAGTAGTTCCTTAAAAGGTTACCATTCGGGGAGCAATTTTGTATTTGAAAGTATCCGACAGTTCGATATTGCAACTAATCCTGTGGATATAAAGTTATTTTGGTGATTTTTCTAAAACACCCATTTTTATAAGTAGTAGTTATGCATTCTTTTTTTTTTTTTTTTTTTAATTTTTTTTTTTTTTTTATTTTTTTTTTGGGACAGAGAGAGACATAGCATGAACGGGGGAGGGGCAGAGAGAGAGGGAGACACAGAATCGGAAACAGGCTCCAGGCTCCGAGCCATCAGCCCAGAGCCTGACGCGGGGCTCGAACTCACGGACCGTGAGATCGTGACCTGGCTGAAGTCGGACGCTTAACCGACTGCGCCACCCAGGCGCCCCTATGCATTCTTTTTTTAAAATGTTTATTCATTTTATAGAGAGAGCACAAGCAGGGAGGGGCAGAGAGAGAGGGAGACACAGAATCCAAAGCAGGCTCCAGGCTCTGAGCTGTCAGCACCGAGCCCGACGTGGGGCTCGAGCTCAGGAACGGTGAGCTCATGACCTGAGCCGAAGTCGAACAGCTTGACGGACTGAGCCACCCAGGCATCCCAGTAGCTATGCATTCTCATAGAACAAGTGAGCCAGCTGTAGTCATATGGCAATAGTAGGGGGTGTCTTGCCCTACACTCCTGTGCCGTGTTAAGGCTTGTGCTAGTGCTTGAGCTCAGCAAACCAATGCAGGAAAAATGGGTTTCTCAGAGTGCCCTGCCTTGTTAGTCTTTCTCGAAAGTAAAACCGGAGGCCAGCTGGGACATAAGAATAAGGCCAGATGCACACACACTCAGAACAAAGAGGCCACAGTTTGCTGCAGCCTATATCCCATTAGCAATTGGGGGGGGGGAGGGGGGACATTAGATGCTAGGACACCTGGTCTCATAAATTTTACTTTGCTGAAAGAATTTATCATTAGCAATGTTTGTGTCCTAGGACCATTATAGATGTGGATCTCCTTCCTCCCTCCCTCCCTGCCTCTCTCCCTTCTTCCTTCCCTCCCTCCCTCCCTCCCTCCCTCCCTCCCTCCCTTCCTTCCTTCCTCCTTCCCTCCCTCCCTCTCTCCTTCCATCCCTCTCTTTCTTCCTCCTCCCTCCCTCCCTCCCTCCCTCCCTCCCTTCCTTCCTTCCTCCCTCCCTCCCTCCCTCCCTCCCTCTTTTTAAAAATGTTGCATTGTCAGACATTCCTTTCAGTATAACATTAAACAGAATTTGGATCTGGTCCAAATTCTTACAAACTGGGACCGTAATGTGGTTGCCTTTTGCCTTTTCTTTCCTGTTGAGAAGCATTCCTTCTGTAAATCGAGTTGGCAGAAGCAATGAATTAAACATTAGCTGATCTGATAAGCAAACTATTGAAAGCTTTCCCCTCAAAGAAAGGAGGCATTTCACTTAAGAAGTACCTGTAAAATTCACGGTCTGTATGGATTGAATAGAAGTGAACAAGTCAAATGTTACTTTTTTTTGGGCACAAAGGTGTTCCGGCAAGCGTGTGCAGCTGTTCCAACGCAAACAAATCCATGCACACACAGGCGTGTGTTATCTGTGCAGTGTTGATCTTTTCAGCAACTCAGTCTGTTTTGAATAATCTTGCTCCCCCTACATCCAAGTACCACGGTGCCGTTATTCCACAATCACATTCAGTTGAAGTCGGGGGTCTTTAACAGCAATTTCATGTATGTTCATGAACGTATTTGGGCTACCCCCCAAAAGAACGTTCATCCCAGAGTCAGAGGGATAAAAAGAATAGCTCTGATGGTTTATGGTAAAAAATCTATTACGAGGAAGAAGAAACTATGTGGGGGAGTTTCTGAAGAAGTTACGGACTTCCGGGTAGGAAGGGTGCGTTCGTATTCCCTAGCCCAGCAGAAGCCACTGGCCGTGAGCTGCCTGGTGGAGCTTGGGTGTGCTTCTAGCAGTAGGAGCCTGCAACGTGCCTTTGAGTGGAGATGGCTCCTTAAAACCTCAGTACGTTCCCTTCCCTGGAAAGTCCCTGATGCAGAGAAGGTAAACATGATTATCCGTTCATCCGTTCATCCGTTGTGACCTACCTACCACGGACCTCGTGTTGTTTCAGATGAAATTTCGAAAAGAGGCGACTTCTGGTACCTACAAGGTGGATGCGTGGATGGGAGAGATGATGGGGGGGTTGGTGAAGTCACCGGTGAGCACAGAGACACATCGTGGCACCAGGCAAGGCGTGACCGGTGCTCCCTGGGACCGGGGGGCACTCTAATGAGCTAGCATTACAAGATGCTAGCGAATGCGGGCTCCCTCGCCGAACCCGGCGTCATCAGACAGCGCACAGAAGTGGCACCAGGGGCCTGAAACGTTCTCCGGTGGTACCGTGAGCATGCGTAGTGGCCTCCGGACTGCGGTTGCCTTGTTGGCGTCAGCCTCCGAACAACACCACCATCACGGTAATTTGTTCCTCCTCCGTGGTTTGCATTGCTGTACCCCGTTGAGACCTCCCGTCTCGGTACTGCAGATGGCCCGGTTATGTTGGAATGAGCATCATTCCTCTGGCCGTGACTCTGTGCTCTGCCGTCCCCTTGACATCATCGTCTCTGGGACTGGCAGAGAAGCCGTCGTTTATTCATCCCCCACCCGATGCCAAATACGGTGTGACAGCCTCACAAATGCCATTTCAGTTCATAGTCCTAACGATCTTATGAGACCATCGGTAGCGTTTTTATTTTTCAGACGGTTAAAAGGGAGTTTCAGGGGAGCCCGGGTGGCTCGGTCAGTGAAGTGTCCGACTTTGGCTCAGGTCATAATCTCGCGGTTCGTGAGTTCAAGCCCCACATTGGGTTCTGGGCTGACAGCGTAGAGCCTGGAGCCTGCTTTGGATTCTGAGTCTCCCTCTTTCTCTGCCGCTCTCCCAGTAGCACACGCTTTCCCTCTCTCTCTCTCTCTCTCTCTCTCTCTCTCTCTCTCAAAAATAAATAAGCATTAAAAAAAAAGTGAGTTCCAAAGACGTAAGTGTCTTGCCCGGGGCATTCTCTGCCCGCCTGTGTGAGTTGAGTCCAATCCCGGGCTCCCACCTACTACAGGGGCTCACCGGCCTCTGCCCCCCTGTACAGCATGCACATGTCCTGGTCACCTTCCGGTGACTCGTGGCTCTGCAGACTCTCTGTCAACAACACATTTCCCAAACCCATTGCCTAGTGCATATTGAGCCCAATCTCATATTGGGTCCCGTTGCCCTCGTTTACCTTTTAGCACGTAACCCCTTCCTGACCTTGTTCCGGTAATTTGGTGCGGAGGGGGGCAGGGGCATCTTCCTGAAAACAAAACAAGAAATGATACCATACGGTTTAACCTGTGTTTGTACAGATTTAGGATTCCATTTTGGAACGTCAGATTCAGTGGAAAACACTTGCAGCTTAGCTACTGAATGTTAGCGGCCACCTAAGACCTACGTCTAGCTTATTCACTCTTGACCGTCGGAAATGGGTCACTCGGAAATTCAGCTTGCCCGCCAGACGCTCAGAGGTGCTCAGCTTGCTCAGATCTCTCCACCTCGGGACACATGCAGTCTTGAGCCACGCCAACGAAGTTCACCCATTAGAAGTTCACAGGGCACGGGGGACAGCCCGGCAGCCACGTGCCTGGTCTGCACCCCTTCCTCTCCATTCACGTTAAACACGTTAACAACTTGCAACTCTAACACCTTTGCTGTTCCCTCCCTCAGTTTCCCCACATTTTCCCTGGCCGTGCTTCGAGCTGACCGTGACTCTGGACCGTCATTTTCAGTTTTGGAGTGTCTGTGACTCCTCCCTTCACCGTTATGGGTTTGTTCCCTGGTGTTGCATGACAGTCCTGTGCAGCCCCGGAGAAGGGAAATCCCTGCTTTGTGCGGTCAGCCCGGACAGACCAGGGGTCTATGCCTGTCTCCACCTGCTACTACCTGGGGATCTTGATCCAAGCACAGTCCTCCACTTCGATCAGCTGGGGCTCTCCGGAGGCTTAGCACTGAATGACGTGTTCAAATCATTTCATACGGTTTTGTAATATTGAAGCATCTCATGCGAAGGTGAAGATTGGAGGGCTGACAGGTGACATTGCCAGGTCGTGACTCAAGTCCGGGAGTTTAGACTTTATTCCATGGGTTAGTGATTTCTAATTTCTGATTACTAATTGCTATTAATAAGACTTAAAATAACCTGTAGCTCTTTAATGAAGTTCTAATCTAGAAAACATATGCTTTAATTCATAAGTAATGTGGTTTAAGTTAACTGAAAGATATCTCAGGCAGTTCTAAACTTCAGGTGGGGGCAGAAAATATTTTTGTTTTTGTCCTACTTTTGAACAATTCAGCACCTGTTCTGGTTCTTCAACTATTTAAAATCGTCGAGTGTATTTTGTTTTGCACGTTTTCTTACCTTATTTCAGTTTAACCGCTGACAAATGATCTGCAGCTCAGTGACTCAGCAAATAATTGAGTACCTGTGATGAGTTCCTATGAACTCTCTTAAGGGCTGGGGACAGCAATGGGTTAGAATGATGTGTGTGCCCTCATGGGGCTTCTATTCTGTGAGAAAGGCGTTGATACGCAATCAGAGGGGATGCCCACATTGCACTGAAAGATGACCCAGGGTGTGGGGCTAGAGAGGACCTGGGGTGGGCTGATGGGAGGGGCTGTCAACGAGAGGTCTTTAAGGGTTTCATCAGGACTTGAATGGAAAGGATCTTCCTTTCCAGCCTGGCAGAGGGAACAGCATCAGCAAACACACAGAGGCAGGAAGGGGCTAGGTGTCCTGGAGGACAGAGAGAATGTTTGTTTCAGAAAGACCAGCTGAGGAGGAGGATGGTTTAAGGTGACATGGGAAGGGCTTCAGGGAATCAAGCTGAGCCTTGTAGGTGAAGGGGGGCATTTACATTTTATTGTAATCGTGATAGGAAGCCATTGCCCTTTTGTTTGTTGACAACTGGAGTCTCTTCAGCTTATTAAAAATTCTGAGATACACCAGACCCTGCAACCCTGTGATATTTGATAGACATGCAGCTAACGGAGTTTCTTTGTCTGCCTATATAGATGGTGGATTCTAGACTGTTAAAATATCCTTCTCAGGGGGCGCCTGGGCGGTTCAGTCGGTAAAGCGTCCGACTTCGGCTCAGGTCCTGATCTCACAGTTCATAAGTTCCAGCCCCGCGTCGGGCTCTGTGCTGACAGCTCAGAGCCTGGAGTCTGCTTTGGATTCTGTGTCTCCCTGTCTCTCTGCTCCTCCCCTGCTTGTGCTCCGTCTCTGTCTCTCCCTGTCTCTCAAAAATAAATAAATGTTGAAATGTCCTTATCAGTACCTTGACTTGGGGAAAAAAAAACACATCAGAATTCCCTGGGGAACAGTCATATTTTAAGGGCAATTCCTTGCCTGAAAAACATAATGTTAATGTATGTAATAGAGTTTTTAAACAATTACATTTAGTGCTAAAACTGTAGTAGTGTATCTGTCATCTCCTTCCTGGATGGCGTAGATCTCCTTGAATGTGTCGTTTGTAGCGACTCTAAATGCCACGGAGCAGCTGGGCTGTGATGGAGAGTCCTGAGCGAGGTGGGAGGAAGTCCTGCCGCTTCATCGCTGTGTTTTTCTTGGCCAGATCGTGTCATTTCTCTCGTATGGGATTCCTTGCTTGGTACCGAGGGGCCAATGTCTGCTTCATGGATTTAGCGCCGTCTGGTGCATAGGGAAACGAACGGTAAGCTGTTAACGGATGTAAAAATCCAAGGCATCTTCTCCAAATATCCTGGACCGTTCATATCCTCAACACATACATGGCATATGATTAAGGGATTGGGATGGAAATTATTAAATTAGAATTCAATATGGCCCTCCTGTAGCTGTGAATGCCTCTGGGGAATAACTCCGGAGTTAAGCTGTGTCCACACTCTGTCAGCTGACCTGGTTCTTTCAGAACTCATCGGGAAGAGAATTCCTCCAGGACCCTTCACCTGGAGGGGGCGCTCCCAGTATGGCCCCCTACCCCTCTCATATGTTTATAGTACTGTCACGGTATATAAGTTAAGTATTTCCCAACTCCGATCACATTGAACGTATGGGCCCAGACAATAAGGGGGCTCTTAACACATGATATGGTGTAAAAATAGTGTTGCATCTGGATGGCACATGGCTGTTCTGTTCTTCATGGACAATGGTAGTCATGACTTACTGCCTACTCAGTGGCACCAGAGAAACACCTTTTTACTACGGAGGATCCATGATGTCTTTTCTGTCCCCCTTTCTCAGGTCCACCTGAGGGAAAGCTTTAAATGATTAAAGTTGGTAACGATGTTCCCCTCCACAGGGTTTTCTGCACATGAATCCAGTCAGCTAAAATCCTCTGTTAGCATCTGTCTTCTGTAATATTCTGTAGTTGTGTTTTCTTTTCCTGTGGAAATCGTTTGTGGAAATTAGGCTTTCAGCCTGGTTCCCTCCTGGGGTGGGAGGCATCCACGTTTCACAGATACTCTCCTTTCTTACCACGGTGACATTTCAGCCAGTGAGAAAGCCTTTTCCTCTGTGGGGCAGGCGGACAGTGAACCAGACATGATTGGGAAACCCGGGGACTTGAGTTCTGGCTCCCGCGTCCCAGGCCAGATGTGTCCAGCGCCGGCAGATGTGCAGTGGCTTTCCTCCTCTACGTGTGCAGTCACCTGAAACGAGAGCCACTGGGATGGAAGATGGCCATGCTCCCCCCCCCCCCCCGCCCCCAAGATACCATAGTGCTGGTCAACACCTGGGATTCTGTTCCTTCACATCCCCCTTCCCACGTTGAGGATGGTGTTTAAGAACTGGCGAAGTTAGAAAATGACATAAAAGGGGATATTGAAGAAAGAAGAAAACCCCGGAAGGTTCCCCCAGACTTTTCTCTTGCACCGTGCAAAGCCACTGCGTCCTTCCCGTGTCACTGCGTCATTCGTTGTCCCTTCCCGGAAGCCCCCACTCCCTGCCCTGGCTGCCAGCACCCCTCCACTCTTCGTCCTGCCCCTCAACACGGCCACGGCTCCGTGCGTGTTTATTTATCCTCTCTAGAAGGGCAGTCCCCCGAGGGTGTGGATCTGCTGTGCTTAGGCCACCGCCGTGTCCCCAGCACCCAGAAGAGTGGCTTACTAGTGCTCGTTTACGTCAGATGCACGGCAGCCGGGTGAGGGGTTTGCTTCATCGCTGCCTCTTTGTGGAAGGATGTTGTGAATACCTTGCTCAGAGTTCAAGGTGAGGAAAGGGAAAGACCTTGCCCCTGCTACACCCCCCTTCCCCACCTCCGGATGAAGCGCGAACATTCTAAGGTGATTTCTGGTCTGAGAAGTGAGGCTGACGATATTGCACAGGACTTTTACTTGTGAGAAAACATCCAAAGACTTTATTTAATTTTTTAAGTTTGTTTATTTTGAGAGAGAGAGAGAGATTGGGAGAGAGACGATCCCAAGCAGGCTCCACGCTGTCAGCCCAGAGCATGAGGCAGGGCTCGAACTCACAAACTGTGAGATCATGACCTGAGCTGGAATCAAGGGTTGGATGCTTAACCGACTGCGCCACCCAGGCGCTCACGGCCAAAGGCTTATATTTAAAAAGGAAGACGCAGGGTGCCTGGGTGGCTCAGTCGGTTAAGCATCCGACTTCAGCCCAGGTCACGATCTTTCGGTTCGTGCGTTTGAGCCCCGCGTCGGGCTCTGTGCTGACAGCTCGGAGCCGGGAGCCTGTTTCCGATTCTGTGTCTCCTCTCTCTGCCCCTCCCCTGCTCATGCTCTGTCTCTCTCTGTCTCAAAAATAAACGTTAAAGAAATTGAAAACAAAAAAGAAGACGCCAAGTCTAGTTTCTTGTTAGTTTTTCAGGTTTTTGACTTCGAGACCTATTTTCAAGGTGATACTAAGTTATCACTTATATCTTACTGCAATATCTTATTGCCATTACTAACAATACCACCTGCTGAGGGCTATTACCTCAGTCCAGTGCTGAGCCTTTCAGTATATTACATCATTTACTCTTCCGTGTGACCCTTGAAGCCAGGGCTGTTTTCCCGTCTCGTATCGATGAGACATCTGAAGTCTGAGGGTTTAGTCAACTCCTTGCTGTTTGCACGGTTTGCAAAGTGGAAGGGCTAGGATTTGATCCCAGGTCTCCGTGCATTGAGTGGGAGACCCATGGAGACCCCGTGGGTGGTTGACATGCCCATGCCTGGCTGGAAAGAGTGAACGTAATGGTAGAGCACCAAATAGGGGGTATTAGAAACTCACATTTTTAAACTGTGGTTTTCCACATTATGTTAATATTCTTTATTTACATACTTCTGAGTAATCTGCAGACTCAATATATGAATGTAGGCTTTTTTGACTGCAAGCTTCGGGTATGAATGCTGTTTTGTTTTGGGTTTATTTCATAGGAACACTGGAGCTTCAGTTCAGGGATGTGGGCTCCCTTCTGAGTTGGTGGAAACCACCTGCCAGCCTCTATTTAATTCTGTTCTGGGGAAGAAGAGTTCTATGTTTAGATTTATTTTTTGCATCCTTAAAAAAAAACTGGTCGGTGGAGGGAAAGGGGTTAATTTATAATGGTGGATTAAAAAAAAAAGCCATCCAGGGGCACCTGGGTGGCTCAGTTGGTTAAGTTTCCGACTCTTGACTTCGGCTCAAGTCACGGTCTCACATTCTGTGAGTTCGAGCCCCGCATCAGACTGTCAGCGTGAAGCCTGTTTAAGATTCTCTCTGTCTCTCTGTCTCTGTCTCTGTCTCTCTCTCTCTGTGCCCCTCCCCTGCTTGCTCTCTAGCTCTCTTTCAAAATAAATAAAAATTAATTAATTTAAAAAAGCTATCCAGACATAAGCCACCAGGTAATGAAAGAATACAATGTATCCATTATGTTTTAACTAGTTTGTATTCAGAAATTTAGTAACGAGAATAGTTTTGTGGGCGTGTAGTTGCTATACTGTAAGCTCTGTACTTCACCATTTGTATGCATTTGATGTCCTACTTGTTGCTTCAGATGATTTCAAAAATTACAAGCTCGTTTTTTTCTTTTTAAACTTCTGTGTAATACCTTCTGTCTTGAAAGGAGGCAGTTCACTTCTGTTTATTCTGTTTGGCCAGAAAGTGTGAATAAAACATTAATCTGAAGTTTATAAATTATATTTTAGAGGCAAGAACTCAAGGCTGCGTTGCTATTTCTTCATGGATTCTTTCTTTTTTGTGTGTTTATTTATTTTTGAGAGAGAGAGAGGCAGTGAGAGAGGGAGAGAGAGGATTGGAAATGGGCTGTGCGCTGACAGCAGAGGGGCTAGAACTCAGGAATGGTGAGATCATGACCTGAGCCGAAGTTGGACCCTCAACCAGCCGAACCACCCAGGCTCCCCCTTCGTTGATTATTTCTCTGGAAAAAGTGACTTGTTGATAGATTGCAGTTCTGTTGTGAGTAACAGTTCCTTTCATGGTCTTTGAGAAAAAATGCAGAGGGGGAGAGGGGGCCACACTAGCAGTGCTGTGACATGTCACCTCGGGTTACTTGCCCAGATCTCCATCTTTCCATACAAAAGCAGTCTTGAGTTCCTAATTAGGAAGATGAAAAATTCGGCTTGTGAAAATACTACTACGGAATAATGATAATTGATTGCAGTTTCTTTTTCTTCACATAAATGGCTTCGCTTTCTTTTCTACGAGAATAAGGTTTTCTTCTTCCTCAGGCAAAATAATTTCCTTTGTTCTTATTCAGTTATTTTTCTTGTGAAACATTTTTCCACATGTGGAGTGGCACCAACTGAATAGTACACCCAGAAAAAGAACATCCTTTTTTTTTCTTTTGTCTAAGTCCTGGGAGAATGAAAGACTAGAATATTTGTGAGTATTTGATAGTATAATTGTATATATTAAATTATTATTATTTATTATTTTGCGAATCAATCATTTTTATCCATCATTTTTTAAATGAACTTGTCATAAGACAAGAATAAAGATTCAGTCTCCAGGATTTCAGCAAGGAGAGTCTGTTGCTCTAAAAATGACAGTTTCTCTACAGTTTTTCCCCATCACGACTAGCTTACAAAATCTTTTACCACCCTGGTCCCTGTTTGAGACTGTTACAAGCATATCCTCCTACTTAAACATGACCTGACCACTGTTGATATTAACCAAGTGATATTCACAAGGTAATTTTTCCTAAGCATATATAAGATCACGAGGTTATGTAGTGCGGTTAAAAGAAAGTGGGCTCTGAGGTCAGATGGACACCTTCTCTTCCTGGAGGGGCCAAGGGGCCCCCCAGGGTCCCGAGGTAGGAACCCGAGGACTGTGGCTCAGCAATGATGTGAGCCCATGCTCCACAAATGTCGCTCACTCACCAGGCAGGAAGAGAGGGGAAGGCTTTCATCAGTGTTTTTCTGTCACTGAATTCAGAGCACTAGCCTGCATTTTAGATTCTCCTTGTATCAATTTTGCAAAATCTCTGTGATACCTGGAACCTGTGCGTCCCAGGCAGGTGGAAACAAGGCCGTATGAAGTCGTAACCGTGTGGGCAGCGCTGTGCCAGGAGTGGCTCTTTGTACTCGAGAATCAAATGATTGACTGTTGGCAAGGATTAAAACCGAGGCTTTCCGAGCGCGGGGCTTTGATCTTTGCCAAATCCACTGAGACAGCTGAAAATTCACGGGAAAGTGACAAGGATTTCCTAAACCCAATGCAAATAGATGTTTAACTTTCAACTCAACCTCTTGCCCAAAGGCGTTGCAAGTGCATGAAAAGAAAACCCTGGTTTGTAAATGAGAAAATGTTGATTTTTACAGCATATTCCAACTTGAACAAATTAAAACTGGAATTGTGGCATCCTTAAATTTTTTTTTTTTTAGTTATTATATAGCTGATGGGTCTTTTAATACAATTTCAATGATAGATATCTATAAAGTAGACACGATGTTCTTTCTGGCTTAATACAATTTGGAAAGGAAGAACTTACCAAATGGCAGATTTAACCTTTTGTGATAAAGACCACGTACCCTCATTCTTTGGGTAACACAGCCAGTTATGGACTACACGTCATCTTTTTTCTTTTTTCTTTTTTTTTTTTTTAATTTATTTTTGAGACAGAGAGAGACAGAGCATGAACAGGGGAGGAGCAGAGAGAGAGGGAGACACAGAATCTGAAACAGGCTCCAGGCTCCGAGCTGTCAGCACAGAGCCCGACGCAGGGCTCGAACTCACGGACCGTGAGATCGTGACCTGAGCCGAAGTCGGACGCTTAACTGACCAAGCTACCCAGGCGCCCCACATCATCTTTTTTCTTTGATTAACTGATGCTAATGAATATTACATAAAACTTAATAACATACAAAACATTTTCCAACATGAATATGTGTTGTAATGAACCTATAATTGTGAGTGCCTCATTTAAAAACATCAGCGTGTAGGCTAGCATTTATACTGGTAAATATATGTAGTTTTGTGAGGTGTAGCCCAGATTTTGTCATAAAAATCATGAACTTTAGGCCTGGCCATGGTCCTAGTTTTCTGGTCAGAAAAAAAAAAAGGGTAATCAAACATTAGGTGATTTCAAGGTAATTCATAGTTAGAAGTCTGCAGGCTGTGATCTTTCCCATTTCTCCTCCAGTGGACAAGGTTATCGTATTACTAATAACTCTTACTAATTTCCTCGCAACGCTCTCGTTCTCCTTTGTGTGTGTGTTGTTAGTATGTAGTGTACTTTCCAGGTAAATTGATTGATTAGATTTTTAAAGAAATTTTTGGACATATCGTATCCTCTGGACCCTTTGAATCACCTACCCGCTCTTTGTAATTTTTGTGTGGAGGAATTAGTGTCTTGCTCGTTATGCTGGACACCGTGTCATATGGCTGCCATGCAAGATGTCATCTCTGCTGTCACTTAGGACCCAGCCTTCCTTTGTGGTTAAATTTTATGATCTCATGATTGGAACATGGGGTTAGGAGGCACAAGAATTTGCTTTGGCAAGAAATTGAGGATTGCACAGACATTGAGGAGACAGTGATCCTTTCTGCAGCGGTGAACGGAATTGTGCCTGTAAGTCTTGTCCACATACTTCCTACCCTCCTGGCAGATATTTACTGCCCCCTGAAAGGGTGTCTGTGGTTGTTGGCATCCCCTGGAAGCTGGTCAGAAATGCAGAGTCTCAGGCCCTGCCCCAGAGCTCCCGAGTCACCATGTGCATGCTGTGAAACCCTCAGGCGATTCTCACACACGTTGGAGTTTGAGAAGCATGGCGCTAAAATGACCTTGTCCTTTGAGTCAACCTTGGGCCAAGCATTTCCGCATGCTCCGGCCTACCAGGCAGTTTTCCGTTCTCCTTAAACAGTCTCAGAGGCATGGAGTAATCAAACACGGCTCTCTCATTTTATGAGTCAACATTGGTGAGAGCTGCATGGGGTTCTTTTGCCTTTAGTTCTGAACAGGGGAAAATAAACCCTCTCCCAGATCATCCATGTGTTTTGCTGTTGCATTGATACAATGAGAAACGAAAAACAACCCTGTAGACCTACTAATTCTTAGGTCTTTCTTAAATATAGGTCTTTTGATATAGGTCAATTTAAAATATTTTTAAAGGCATTTAATAGAATTTCTCCTCCTCCTCCTCCTCCTCCTCCTCCTCCTCTTCCTCCTCCTCTTCCTCCTCCTCCTCCTCCTCCTTCTTCTTTGCTTTTAAAAACTTTATTTCATAAGTGCTTTGCTGTTTGGCGCTGTATTTCCCTTGTCAGACTCACTGTAGAACTCAGCCCATTTCACATTTGCCCCCCCCACCCGCAATCTACTCGCATTGTACATTTAACGAGAGATTTTGCAGAGAGCGGGAAGTAGGTGTTGGGTTTTCATCATAAACTTACAGCAATTCATTCATTCATTCGTTCATTCATTTATAAAAATTTACATCCAAGTTAGTTAGCATATAGTGAAAAATAATGGTTTCAGGAGTAGATTCCAGTGATGCATCCCCAATGTAAAACACCCAGTGCTCATTCCAACAAGTGTCTTCCTTAATTCCCCTTGCCCAGTTTAGCCCATCCCCCCGACCCAAAACCCCTCCAGCAACCCTCAGTTTGTTCCCTGTATTTAAGAGTCTCTTATGTTTTGTCCCCCTCCTTTAAAAATTTTTTTTTAACGTTTATTCATTTTTGAGAGAGACAGAGCATGAGCAGGGGAGGGGCAGAGAGAGAGGGAGACAGAATCTGAAGCAGGCTCCAGGCTCTGAGCTGCCAGCACAGAGCCCAAGGCGGGTCTCGAACCCACGAAGTGTGAGATCTTGACCTGAGCCAAGGTTGGCGGCTCAACCAACTGAGCCACCCAGACCCCCCAAGTTTGATAAGTTCTTTATAGATTTTGGATACTAACCCTTTATCTGATATGTCATTTGCAAATATCTTCTCCCATTCTGTCGGTTGCCTTTCAGTTTTGCTGATTGTTTCCTTTGCTGTGCAGAGGCTTTTTATTTTGTTGAGGTTCCAATAGTTCATTTTTGCTTTTGTTTTCCTTGCCTCTGGAGACGTGTCAAGTAAGAAGTTGCTGTGGCCAAGATCAAAGAGGTTTTTGCTTGCTTTCTCCTCGAGGATTTTGATAGCTTTCTGTCTTACATTGAGGTCTTTCATCCATTCTGAGTTTATTTTTGTGTATGTTGTAAGAAAGTGATCCAGGTTCATTTTTCTGCGTGTTGCTGTCCAGTTTTCCCAGCACCATTTGCTGAAAAGACTGTCTTTATTCCATTGGATATTCTTTCCTGCTTTGTCAAAGATTAGCTGGCCATATGTTTAGGGGTCCATTTCTGGGTTCTCTATTCAGTTCCATTGATCTGAGTGTCTGTTTTTGTGCCGGCACCATCCTGTCTTGATGATTACAGCTTTGTAATACATCTCAAAGTCTGAGATTGTAATCCAGCTTTGATTTTCTTTTTCAGTATTGCTTTGGATATTCAGGGTCTTTTCTGGTTCCATACAAATTTTAGGATTGTTTGTTCTAGCTCTGTGAAGAATGCTGGTGTTATTTTGATAGGGATTGCATTGACTATGTGGATTGCTTTGGGTAGTATCAACATTTTAATGATATTTGTCCTCATCCATGGGCATGGGATATTTTTCCATTTTTTGTGCATTATTCCATTTCCTTCATAAGCTTTCTATAGTTTTCAGTGTATATAGATTTTTCACCTCTTTGGTTAGGTTTATTCCTAGGTATTTTACGGTTTTGGGTGCAGTTGTAAATGGGATCGATTCCTTGATTTCTCTTTCTGCTTCTTCATTATTGGTGTATAGGAATGCAGCCAATTTCTGTGCATTGATTTTATATCCTGAGACTTTGCTGAATTCCTGGATCAGTTCTAGCAGTTTTTTGACCGAATTTTTTTTGGTTTTCCACATAGAGTATCATGTTGTCTGCAAGGAGTGAAAGTTTGACTTCCTCCTTGCCGATTTGGATGCCTTTTATTTCTTTGTGTTGTCCGATTGCTGAGGCTAGGGCTTCCAACACTGTGTTGACTAACAGTGGTGAGAGTGGACATCCTTGTCGTGTTCCTGACCTTGAGGGGAAAGCTCTCAGTTTTTCCCCATTGAGGATGGTCTTAGCATTGGGTTGTTCATATATGGCTTTTGCGATCTTGAGGTATGATCCTTTTATCCCTACTTTCTTGAGGGTTTTTATCAAGAAAGGATGCTATATGTTGTCAAATGCTTTCTCTGCATCTATTAAGAGGATCATGTGGTTCTTATTCTTTCATTTATTAATGTGATGTATCACATTGATTGTTTTGCAGATATTGAACCAGTCCTGCATCCCAGCTATAAACGCCACTTGATTGTGGCGAATAATTCTTTTAATGTATTGTTGGATCAGGTTGACTAGTATCTTACTGAGAATTTTTTTTTCAACGTTTTTAATTTATTTTTGGGACAGAGAGAGACAGAGCATGAACGGGGGAGGGGCAGGGAGAGAGGGAGACACAGAATCGGAAACAGGCTCCAGGCTCTGAGCCATCAGCCCAGAGCCTGACGTGGGGCTTGAACTCACGGACCGCGAGATCGTGACCTGGCTGAAGTCGGACGCTTAACCGACTGCGCCACCCAGGCGCCCCGAGAATTTTTGTATCCATGTTCATCAGGGAAATTGGTCTGTAGTTCTCCTTTTTAGTGGGGTCTCTGTCTGATTTTGGAATCCAGGTAATGTTCGCCTTGTAGAATGAGTTTGGAAGGTTTCCTTCCGTTTCTTTTTTTTTTTTGGAAAAGGTTCAAAATAATAGGTATTAACTCTTCTTTAAATGTTTGTTAGAATTCCCCTGGAAAGCAATCCAGTCCTGGACACTTGTTTTTTTGGGAGATTTTTGATTACTAATTCGATTTCTTCACTGGTTATGGGTCTGTTCAAATTTTCTATTTCTTCCTATTTCAGTTTTGGTAGTGTATATGTTTCTAGGAATTTGTCCATTTCTTCCAGATTGCCCATTTTATTGGCATATAATTGCTCATAATATTCTCTTATTATTGTTTGTATTTCTGTTGTGTTGGTTCTGATCTTTCCTCTTTCAGTTTTGATTTTATTTATTTGGGTCCTTTCCTTTTTCTTTTTGATCAAACTGGCTAGAGGTTTATCAATTTTGTTAATTCTTTCAAAGAACCAGCTCCTGGTTTCATTGACCTGTTCTGTTTTTTGTTTTGTTTTGTTTTGTTTTTTTTTATTTCAATATCGATTTCTGCTCTAATCTTTATTCTTTCCCATTTTCTGCTGGTTTGGGGCTTTATTTGCTGTTCTTTTCCCAGCTCTTTAAGGTGTAAGGTTAGGTTGTGTATCTGAGACCTTCCCACCTTCTTTAGGAAGGCCTGGATGGCTAGATACTTCCCTCTTATGACCGCCTTTGCTGCGTCCCAGAGGTTTGGGGCTGGCATGTTACCATTTTCATTGGCTTCCATGCACTGTTTAGTTTCTTCTTTAATTTCCTGGTTAATTTCTTGATCTCCAAGTATCCATCATCTTTCCAAATTTTCCCACCTCGAGAGCTTCCTTTGGACCACGGAGCCCCAGGCGCTGGTATTTGTGATGAGCTTCTAGGTTTCTGGTGGTCTGTCCTGTCTGGAGCCTATTGACCTGATGTTACAGAGGCCCTGTTTCTTCTCTGAGTGGTGAGTGTGGCATGAGGGCCAGTTCCAGGGATGACTGTGGGGCACTTCACAGACTGCCCACGCTGCCTCCCATCTCCACGGGCATCCTTTGCTTTCTCCTTCCATCCTGCACCCCTTGCTGAGTCCCCGGGCCCCTGCTCTTCCGAGCAGCTCCCTGCCCCACCGCTGACGCTTGTGAGATAGATGACTTCAGTCCTTGTCATTATAACACTCGAGCTTCGTGCCTCAAGCTCATTCCAAATTGCCTTCCATCTTCCTGCAGATGAATTTGCAAAATATATGTAATTAATTTATTCCCCAGCCCCGACCCAGTGATCTCCACCACCAGGTAACTCACATCCAAGGCTTTGAAGTTAGAGCCATTGGTGCGTTAGTTGAACCGTGCCCAATCCCCCCATAGCATCAAGGAAAGGAGTCAGCGGGAGGCTTACGGGAGGAATATCACATTTCCTGTGCTCCCTTTCTTACGGATTTCTCTGGGACACCCATGGGCAGTGGAGACCAAGCTGCAGTCTTCTTCTGACTGATGTAGAATTATTTTTCCTTTCCGTTTTCTTGAGGCATAATTCCATCCACACAAGCAGCTTTGCTCATTCCTTAGTGCATAGTAATCATGCTTTTCAAAACACAGAAGAACGCTTTCATCACTGAATTCTACTCTTTTTGATCCTCAACTGTCTTTTTTTTTTTTTTTTTAACCAAGCTCAGAGTGATGCCCGATGGTCAAACTCTGAGATGCTTGGAACTTTGAACATTCATTCACTTTGAACATGAATCCACAAACTCAGTGACCTGACCTAGCTGGTATGAGCCCCAAACATTGCCTCACTACAGAGAGTGGATCTTTTCCAGGTCACTTGGGGCTCTAGACATCTTTAAGAGCGTAACAGAGGTGGGGCCATGCAGTGATGGAACATTGGGATTTTCTTTAGTGTTTTTTATTTATTTTGAGAAAGTGTACACATGCATGTGAGTGGGGGAGGGGCAGAGAGAGAGAGAGAGAGAGAGAGAGAGAGAGAGAGAAAATCCCAAGCAAGCTCTACACTGTCAGCACAGAGCCCAACACAGGGCTTGATCCCATGAACAATGAGATCATGACCTGAGCTGACATCAAGAGTTGGATGCTTAACCACCCACCAAACCACCCAGCTGCCCCGGGGATTGTTTTTTCAGTTGGTGATTTTCCTTCACAAAGGGGATGATTTTCTTCCATGTAAAAGAAGGCTTTTTCTTCATCACTGACCGTATTAATGGGCTACACAACAGCACACTAAGTAAGAAAATAAAGACTGAGTCAGCCAACATATCTGGGATTTAACTCCATCATCTATAACACAAGGTGACAGATACAACCAGAATGTTCTATATTGTGCCCTCCGGGCTCTACAGGAGAGCTCATTCTGCATGCATGTGAGCACGGTTCTTCAATATACTTCGGAGACTATCTGTTATTATATTGGTTTCTTTGAAAGTTTTGGAAAGACTCTAGGATTTCCTTTAGAGCCAGTTAGCCAGCCAGAAGGAAATTTGGATATTCTTTTGCTCTTTGCTCTTTTCTGTTTTCTCCTGCCCATTTCGCTGGTTGGTTTGAGGGCCCTCAGAGTTGGGGTAAACTTTGGCAGAAAGCACTGCAGACAGTTGAGGCAGATGTAGGGGGGTGTGGGAAGAAAGGAGGGCAGAGGGGGAGCTCACATTCCCTTCACATTCCCACCCAGAAGCATATTTGTTTCTGTGGGTTCATTTGTAGCCTTTATTTCTGAAAGCTGATATGCCACAAATGTGATTCTCTGAGAGTTGTGCGACCAAACATTAAATCCGTGGAAATCAAACCCAGCCTGGAGTTGTGAATATAATCTGTCTTCAACCGAGAAACCAGCGACTGCTTTGGATGGTACAACGAATGCCTGCTGGTACCCAAATAGCCTTCTGCATGGCTGGCTGTGCCCACTATATACCATTGCTTTCCATTTATAAAATGGGTCTCTTGAAAAATACAGGACTGGTTTTGTAAACATCCTTTTGTGATTCCATCTTGTACTTTTTGGAGTTCCTAAGTGGTCTTCCTTCAATACTTTATGGTACGTTGTCCTTGTCTTTTTTTTTTTAATTGCTTTCTAAAATTTTGCGGTAAATTTAATTGAATTCCCTCATCTAGTCATGACCTTAATAGTCTGTTCCAAATATTGCATTGCTTTTCGGTTGCTTCAATACCAGTGTGCAGTCTGTTTGAAGATAATACCTTTGCTCACTTAGGGACGGTCTCTCTCTCCACTAAACCTGTTTAGTGCCAACTTGTGCCATCTGGGCCAGGGTGTGGGTCCTGTTCACCTATGCTTTCTTCTGAATCGAGAGTACTTTGTTCTAAATGCTGGCATTTTATTTCTAGTTAGGCAATGTTAAGGACACCATTTCAACTTCTAGTAAGTATTTATGAGCGCGACCCTGTGTGATCTAACCAGAGTTCATTTTCTCCGGAACTTATCTTCATGTGCATGGGCTAGGTGCAGAGTCCCAGTGGCTGGAAATCCCTGCAATATTTATTCTGTGTGTCCATATCTATTTCTTCAATTACTGTCTCTCTTCCTCTGCTTACTGGCACATTTTCGAAACACTCTCTGAGAACTGTTGCCAAGTCTATGTTGACCACACATAATATGTTTATGACATATAACCTGACAGTATTTTGTTTCTGCTCCTTCTTGTTGGGGATGTTATCTTGCTTTCTGAATCTGGACTGTGTGTGTATGAGATTATGTGTTTCTTTGTGTGCTTTGTCCCATTTTGGCGCTAAAAAAAAATAAAATACCTACAAACAAAATCAAAGTGACAACATTTGATACAGGTGCATATTGACAATGTGCCTTTCGGGTATGCATTCTCATTATTTAATTTTTAATTTATTTTTTATTTTTGAGAGAGATAGGAGAGAGAGAGAGAGAAAGGAGGAAAGAGAATCTTAAGCAGGTTCTATGCTCCGCGTGGAACCCAGTGTGGGGCTTGATCCCCCAACCCTGGGATCATGATCTGAGCCGAAATCAAGAGTCAGATGCTTAACTGACGGAGCCACCCGGGTGCCCCACATTCTCATTATTTAAACACAATTGTGCCTGCTAGTTCTTCTCTTCTTGCTGCTTTCTGATATAAAGATTTGGATTTAGACGTGAAATCATCCCTTGGGATAGATGCATCAGAACTGACTTATGAATGAGTCACTTCGTAGGATTTTGTTACATACAGTCCCCAGGACTGTATGGCCAATCCAACGAGGTCTTAATTGGGTACCATTAAAAACTGGACTTATGGCCAGAATCCTAAACCACAGGATGGCATTTATCTAAAGTAATTACCTGTGACTCACCCACAGTTCACTATGATTTGCTCCTCTCACCAGCATATGGGATCAGGGAATTAAAAGTAAGATGTGGATCAAATAAATTACATTTTACAGTTGCCTTAGAGAATAGTGTGAGACTCTAGAAGTGAACGTGTATTTTACTGAGTTACTTGTTTATTTGTTTTTTGAAGAATTAAATGAATTCTATGAATATGAAGGTGTCATTGTTAAGCTTTAAACGAGAGAAACACGGAATTCATAGTAGCTATAAATTACCAGCTTTAATGCCTCTTCGCCTGTTTCCAGGTGAGACCAGTGTTTTCAGATTCTAGTGTTCTCCGGAAGGCGTGGGTGCAAGTGGCCCCACGTGACAGAAAATGTCAGCGTTGTCATGACCCACGTGACAGAACCGGAAGGTCACATTTTGTCAAGAGTGAAGGAAAACTGAAATCCTGACCTCACATTTCCTCCTCGTTTCTCTCCCCATCCCAGCTCCCCTACCCTCACCCCTGGGAGAAACGTAAAAGGTGATGCAGTTTTAGGATTATGAGTTTTGGAAGGAGACAAAGCTGAGCTTGGATCCTGGCGTCTTCACCAACCAGCCGAGTGAACAGGGTGGGTTATCTGATGTCTCCAGGCCCGTGTGTCCTCACCTGTAAAACAGGGGTGACAGTGCTTACCTCACAGCTGCTAAAGATTTAAAAAGGTGATAAGTGGACACTTCTGGCTTAGCACTTAACACAGAGCCCCATAGCTAGGGCAGCGGTCAAGCAGTAGCACTGGCTGTGACTGGCAGAAGGTGGCCCCCGTGCATTAAGAAGGAAATGGGGGGCGCCTGGGTGGCTCCGTCGGTCGAGCGTCCGACTTCAGCTCAGATCTCATGGTTCGTGAGTTCGAGCCCCACGTCAGGCTCTGTGCTGACGGCTCAGAGCCTGGAGCCTGCTTCGGATTCTGTGTCTCCCTCTGTTTTTCTTCCTCCCCAGCTCCCACTCTGTCTCTCTCTCCGTCTCTCTAAAATAAATAATAAAACATTTAACAAAAATGTAAAGAAGGAAGCTGGATTTCCTGCCACTGCAGGATACTGCATGGCACCAAAGTATCATCGTCCCCTTTGAAGTATTTACTTATGATTGAAATGGACCTGGTTAGGGGCGCCTGGGTGGCGAAGTCGGTTAAGCGTCCGACTTCAGCCAGGTCACGATCTCGCGGTCCGTGAGTTCGAGCCCCGCGTCAGGCTCTGGGCTGATGGCTCGGAGCCTGGAGCCTGTTTCCGATTCTGTGTCTCCCTCTCTCTCTGCCCCTCCGCCGTTCATGCTCTGTCTCTCTCTGTCCCCAAAATAAATAAAAAACGTTGAAAAAAAGAAATTAAAAAAAAAAAAAAAAAAGAAATGGACCTGGTTGACCCATAGTTGTGTCTCCTTCTTCATCCCTGTTTAGTATTTGTGCCTTGTTGAAATATTTTTCTCTATTAGTCTCTTTAAAAACATAACTTTTCTTTCAGTTTAATTTATTGTTTTGTATTTTATTTATTTAATTTATTGTTTTGTATTTGTACATCTTCCTTCTAATGTCTTTGAGTTTCCTTTATTTTTCTAGCTTATAGAGTTGGATATTTAGCTGACATGTTTTCAGTCTTTCTCTGTTTTAAAAAGAAATACATTGAAAGCTATAGATTTTTCCAATGAACACTGTAGCTACACTCCCCAAGATTAATATATGTATATATTTATATATGTTTTTAATAGGCCACTTAAGCCTGCTTATATTTCCTTGAATTTCTGGTACATTTGGTATTTTCCATTTATCACACTTTGTCATTCATTTTCCTACCCTATGGAACTTCCCTGCCATCTGTTAAGTTGTTAGCATTCTCCCCATTTCTTCTACTGGTGTGAAAGTTACAAATCCATGTCTGGTATTTCTGGGTAACCTAGTGACCTTGACATCTTTAGCTCATTACAGAGGTTGTGGTTGGTGATTATGTCTATCATTCTCCTGAACGTGACTTTGTCATTCTGATCTCTTTCTCCTACTTTCCACATTGTTTTGTCTCAAATTTTAATTCTGCCTTCTTAACATGCTCATTTGTTTTTTTTAAAAGTGAATGGTTAGGGGCGCCTGGGTGGCTCAGTTGGTTAAGTGTTCTACACTTGATTTAGGCTCAGGTCATGATCTCACAGTTCATGAGATCAAGCCCCAAGTCGGGCTCCATGCTACAACACAGAGCCTGCTTGGGATTCTCTCTCTCTCTCTCTCTCTCTCTCTCTCTGTCCCCCCCTCCCCCACTGTTGCTCTCTCTATAAAAATAAATAAATAAACTTAAAAAAAGTGAATACTTATTTAAATTTACCAGTGTATTCATGGAATTCTTTATTCATCATTGCTTGTGGTGGGACGGTCTGAATAGTTAAGATCTGGTATGGCATGTTGTCTAGCCAGTTGGGACAGAGGCCTGATCAGGCAGAGTGGGCCTAGCAGGCTGTGTATAGCAGCAGAAGACCCACCTGTTACGGCAGGACTCATTTCCTTCTTGCTGAGGTATAATCTTCAATACTTTCTTCAATGACAATCCGGGAATAGGACGTTCTCATATTCTTTTTATATCTCAAAAGATTTTTGTTTTGCTTCAGTTGGGGCTGATAATATAGCTGGGTATAGAATTCTGTATTAACATTTATTTCCTTTAGAAGTTCTGTGGTACCTTCTCATGATTTTCCTACATATTTTATTGCTGGTAAGCAGTCTGTTGTCAGTGTATCAGACCTTACTTTGCTAGTAATATTTTCCTCTCCAATAGGATCTAATATTTTTCTCTGGCTCTGTGATGCTGTATAGTTTAATATAGTTAAGACATGTATTTAAAAAAATAATTGTTCTGCTTTACTTGTAATATTTCTGGAATCTGAAGATTCATGTGATTCATAATTCGGGAATTTCCTTTAGGAATATTGTCTTTCCTGTTGTCTTCTTCTAAGATTCCTATTAAAAATGATTTAGAATGTGTTACTCTTTTCTCTAACTTCTTTTTCACAATGTTCAACTCTTTACCTCTCTGCTGTACATTGGGTGATTTCATCATCCCAATTTTTTTTCTGTGTTATTCCCTCTTTGTTTTTGTGAATTTTTGTTTAGTTTTATCTTTTTGGTTTGGTTTCAGAGGACTCAGCTACCCTGATGTCATTTTGTGGCACACTGTGGTCATTGGTCTTAGTGAGAGGCCCAGTCTTCTGTTGTTCATTTTCTTTTATTCCCGTCACCCACTTCCTTCTAGGCTTGTCCCCGTCATTTGAAAGGTCCCAATATGTTTAATGTGCATCTTTTGATTTGTATCAAATCAAATCGTGCAATGTTATTGTGTGCAAATGTTGGTTTTAGTTCATATAATCAAAAGGTGTAATATATCTTTTAATTTCAATCAATGCTATGTTTGGGATTCATTCATGTTGCTATATATAAATTGAGTTTCTTATATCTTATAGCTGTATTGCACTCAGTGGTTTGGTAACCACCACATTTTATTTATATACTTCCCCAGAGATAGACACCCAGATTTCTATCTTCAAGCCTCACCACCACAAATTTTACTACAGTGAATATCCTTGTATTCCTCCCTTTCTGGACCTGTTCCAGAGTTCTTTGGGGGCATAGATACAGAATTACTTGACTGACTGTCACCAGATTACTTTGTACCATGACTGCATTATTAGTCTATACATTTTTTTTTTTTTTGGCAAGGCATGAGGGTTTCCATATTCCTGTATCCTTGTCAACTCTTGGATATATTTGGTTTTCTAATTTTAGATAGATGAAAAAGCTGTAAAATAACATCTCATTATTTTAATTCTTATTTTTTTCTGATTGGTAATTAATTTTAGGATTTTTTTGTGTTCATTTGAGCCTTATGGTTTTCTCTTTGAAAACTGTCCACTCATATCCTTTGCTATGTTACCAGTGATATTTCTGTCTTTTTCTTTTTGATTTTCAAGAGTCCTATATATATTCTAATATTAGGTGTCATTGACTTTAGACATTGAAAATATCTTCTTCCATTCTGTCACTGCTTTGACTTTGTCCATGGTCCCCTGCATTAAACAGAAACCCATACGTTTTCTTAGTGTATTTTTTGAGTTGTAATCTATGTGTAGTCAAATGCACTCATGAAAAATTTTCGGCTTAATGTGTTTTGTCATTTGAATATACTTATATTAACGCCATCTGAATCAAGATGTAGAACATTTCAGTTAAGTACTATCATGGAAAATTTGCTTGTTCCTATTACCAGTCATGTCCCCAAACGCAATCCCTTTCTGATTTCTATCAACAGAGTAGTTTTACCTATTCTTGGACTTTATATAAATAGAATGAAGCTTTGCATTCTTTGATATCAGGCTTCTTTTTCTCAGTACAATAATTAGGAAATTCACACATGTTGTTGCCAGTTTTCAGAAGTTTGTTCCTTTAATAATTCTTTTTTTTTCATTCTCCTGTTGCTAGACTTTTGGGCTATTTCCAATATTTGACTAATCTGAGAAAGACTCGTTAAATATTTTTGTAGAAGTATTTTTGTGGACATATGTGTCCTTTTATGGGGTAAATAGTAAGAGCGGGATTTCATGTTTTTAACTTTATAAGAAACTTCAAAAAGGTGCCATTTAAACTCCTGCCAGAAATGTATGATGGTTCTCACTGCTTTGTGTTTTCCCTGACTTTTAGTATAACAATGTTTACAATTGAATCATTTTGATGCGTATAAAATAGTATTTTATTAATATCAGTTTGCATTTACCTGATCATTTAATGATACTTTTTCATGTGCTCATTTGCCACAGTATATCTTCCTTTGTGAAGTGGCTGTTCCAATGTTTTGCTTAATTTTAATTGGGTTGTTTGTATTGTTATAATTGAACTGTAAGGGTTCTTCATAGATTTTGGATGTGAATCGTTTGTGTGATGGGATATTTTGTTCCTTAGTTGTAGTATATGTGTTTTGTCATTGGTGCTTCTCAGTTTGCAAATGAAGAAAGCATTGATAAAATCTAATTCGTAACTTTTTATGGTTAGTACCTATTTTTTTTTTTTTTTTTGCTTATTCCAAGGCTGTAAAGATATTCTCTGCAGCTTTCTTTTATACATGTATGGTTCCAGCCTTTTCTTTTAAATCTTATGATTCATCTTCTATTAATTGTTACGTAAAGAATGAGGTAGGTCTCCAGGTTCATTTTCTTCTGTCTATTTATCTTCTTCTTACGACAATATTTGTGAAAAAGACTTTCTTTCCACCCCCAACACCCATTTAATTGACTTTTCACCTTGGTTTAAAAAATTCATCAATCATACACGTGTGGCTCTTAATTCTGTTCCCCTGATCTCTTTGCTTATATGCATGCCAATTCTACACTATTTTAATTATATAGTCTAAAAATCAAATCCTGTAATTTTGTGGAGGTGGTTTTGCCTATGTTGTCTTGATTACTAAAGCTTCATTACAATCTTAAAAATCAGGTACTATGAGTGATTTCTTTTGAGATTGTTTTGGCTTTTTACATTTTATTTTCTTGCTGTATTGCACTATCTAGGACTTGTAGTACAATGTTAAGTGTTGATTAGAAGTGAATAAATATAATAGGGATGGATAGCTTTGCATTGTTTACAATCCTAAGGGTTGAAAATATTCAGTATTATTTCCACATTAGATATAATGTTATTTGTGTCTTTTTCATAGATGCCCTTTATCAGATTGTGGAAGTTTGTTTCTCTTCCTGGTTTTATGATGGTTTTTTTTCATAAATGCAGTTAGATTTTGTCCAGTGATTTTTCTGTATATAGTGAGATAATTATATGAAATTTTTCTTTATGAATTATTTTTTATTGGTTTTTAAATCTTAAATCAATTTTGTATTTCTAGGATAAACTCTACTTGGCCATGATATGTTATACTTTTTATGTTTATAGTATGCAATTGCTAATATTTTATTTATTTGTTTATTTTAATTTTTTAAATGTTTATTCATTTTTGAGAGAGAGAGAGAGAGAGAGAGAGAGAGAGGGAGGGGCAGAGAGAGACAGACAGACAAAATCCGAAGTAGGCTCCAGGTTCTGAGCTGTCAGCACAGAGCCTGACATGGGGCTTGAACTCACAAAGCTATGAGATCATGACCTGAACCGAAGTCGGATGCTTTAACCAACTGAGCCACCCAGGTGCCCCTCAATTGCTAATATTTTAATGATTTTTTTGTATAAATGTTTATGGTGGATATTGTTTATTATTTTTTATCTTGTACTGTCTTCGTTAGGTTCTAATGCCAGGATTATGCAGCCTCAGAAAATTATTTGGGAAATGTTCCTTCTTCCTCTGTTGTCTAAAAGAAATCTGTGAAGGATTAGTATCACGTCTTCCTTAAATATTGATATATAACCTGAAGATTGTTTTCTTTTGTGTTTTGTTTTTATGGGAAGACTTCTGATTGCAAATTCCATTCCTTTAGCAGGTATTGAACTACTTAGATATTTTTTCTTCTTGTATCAGTTGTGATGTTTCTCAAGGCACTTGTCCATTGTTTATAGTATCTTTTTATTAGCTTTCAAATACTTGTAGGAACTGGAGATATGTTAATCTCTTTTATTCCTAATGTGGGTAATTTGCATTTTCTATCTTTTTTTCTTGGACAGTTTTGCTGGAGTCATAGCAATTTTATTAATCTTTTTAGCAAATCACCTTTCCATATTGTTGATTTGCTATAGCTTTCATCTGTTTTTATTTTATTAATTTCTGCCCTATTTTTTATTTATCCTGTTACCTCTGCTTTAGCTTAGATTTTTTTTTGTTTACTTTTTTGCCACTTGTTAATCTAGAAGCCTAGACTTTTTATTTTATGACATTTTCGCCCTATTTGAACAGGTGATTAAAGCTAGAAACCTCCCTCTGAGCACTGCTTTCATTGCATTTCATATGTTTTGATATGTTGTGTCCACTGTCATTCGATTTAAATGTTTTCTATTTTTTCCTGTGTTTTTTCTGTACGTCAACACCTGTTTAGAAATATGTCGTTTAGCTTCCAAATATTTGACCTCTTTTATTTTTTTAAATTTCTTAAAAATTTATGTATTTATTTTGAAAGAGACAGGGAGAGGGAGAGGGAGAGGGAGAGGGAGAGGGGGAGAGAGAGAGAGAGAGAGAGAGAGAGAGAGAGAATATCACAAGCAGGCTCCGTGCTGTCAGCACAGAGCCCAATGCGGGGCTTGAACCCACAAACTGTGCGATCGTGACCTGAGCTGAAATTAAGAGCCAGACACTTCACCAAATAAGCCAACCACGTGCCCCCAAATATTTGAGTATTTCCAAAGTTATATTATTATTATTGATCTTAATTTTAATGTTTTGTTGTCAGAGAACACACTTTGTATGAATTAATATATTTTGAGGTTTTTTGAATAAAATGTCCAAGAATATGATTTATCTTAGTGAATGTTTCATGTGCCCTTTGCAAGAATCTGTATTATACAGTTGTTAAATGGAATGTTAATTATGTTAAATTGGTTGAAAGTATTACTCAAGTCTTCTATATTTTTGAATTTTCGGTTTACTTGTGTCATCAGTCCACAAGGAGAGGCATGTTAATTTTTCCCATTATTAATGTGAGCTTAATTTTAGCAACTCTTAGTTCTGTCAATTACTGTATCATGTGTTTTGTAGCTCTTTCATTAGGTGCATACAAATTCAAGGTCGTTATTCTTGACAGTGTAACTCTTAACATTAAAAAATATTTTTTAAATCTCTGCTGTTACTATTTACTTTTCTTTTTAAAAATATTTATTTTTGAGAGAGAGAAAGAGCAGGGAAGGGGCAGAGACAGAGGGAGACAGAGAATCCCAAGCTGGCCTCGTGCTGCCAGCACAGAGCCCAGTGCGAGGCTCAAACTCATGAGCTGGGAGATCATGACCTGAGCCGAAATCAGGAGCCGGACACTCAACCGACTGAGCCACCCAGGTGCCCCTGGTGTTACTATTTTCTTGAATTGTATTATGTGGGATATAAGCATAGCCATGTAGATTTCTGAGCACAGCGAGTCATGGTAGGTTGTTTTTCAACATTTTATTTTTAACCATCTGTGTGTGTGTGTTTATGTGTGTTCTAAGTGTGTTTCTTGTAAGAGGCATATATTTGGGTTTCGCTTTTTTATCTAACCTTTAAGTTGTATTAAGTCCGTTTTTATTTAATGTAAGTATCAATTCAGTCGTTTAAGTCTTTCACCTTTTTCTATGTTTCTCTTAATCTTATATCCTGCCTTATGTTGAATGACCAAGTAATTATTTAACTCTGTTAACTTTTTTTGGGTTGTTGTTGTTTTAGAATGGTTGATCAAACCATCTTTTCCTATTGAATGTATCTGACAAAGTTTCAGTTTCACAATTAAATTAATGTAATTTCAAGTAAATGGTTAGGTTGTTGATCAAATCTGACACAGTTTCTATCAAGTTTTTTCATAAATGAGACATCACATTTCAGGACATTTTAAGATTTTCTTGTGCAGCAACTAATTTTAGATACTCAGTACCCATTTTTTCACCAATGTCCTGTTGTAGTGACATGCGTTTTCTGCAATGTTTGTAGATGCCATTATTTTGTGTCAGATCAGCAAAAAAATCTGTATATTTTTAGATGTTCATTGTTGTGTTATTTTTTAGAAGTTGCTGGAAATTTAAACACATATAACTTAGTATCATCTAATTTCCAATTACATTAAACTCTTTTTTTCTTAGAGAGAGCGAGTGAGAGCGAGAGCATACATGAATGGGGCAGTGGCTGGGTGGTGGAGAGAGAGAGAATTTTTTTTTAAACTTTTTTTAATGTTTATTTTTTGAGAGACAGAGAGAGAGAAACAGAGCATGAGTGGGGGAGGGACAGAGCAAGAGGGAGACACAGAATCCGAAGCAGGCTCCAGGCTCCGAGCCGTCAGCACAGAGCCCGATGCAGGGCTCAAACTCACGAACTACGAGATCATTACCTGAGACGCTTAACTGACTGAGCCACCCAGGCTCCCCGAGAGAGAGAGACTCTTAAGCAGGCTTTATGCTCAGTGTGGAGTCCAACGTGGGGCTCAGTCTCACGACCCTGGGGGATCATGCATGACCTGAGCTGAAACCAAGAGTCAGATGTGTAACAGACTGAGCCACCAAGATGCCCCATTAAATTCTTTTTAAAAAGTAAGAACCTCATGGTTGTATAATTCCGTTCCTCCCCTTACCCGTGTTCTTTTTTCCTCTGTGTTCTATAAACTCTACAACGTGTTGTTACTATTTTTGTTTCGAACAATTGGGGCCTGAATCCATATATATAGCCCATATATTAGAATCTGTATACGTACACACGCGTATTAAAGATAATGAACGGGTCCTTTCTTTTTACCCATATATCGCACTGCCTGTGTTTTAATTCTTTCCTGCAGACTGGAGGTTCTCTCTGGTATCACATCACATCCCTCTGAATAAATTCTTTTAGCAATTTTTTGTAGCACAGGTTTTCTAGCTGCAAAAATCTCTTGAGTTTTTCTACGGCCAAAAGTGTCTTTACTTAGCTCTCATGTTTGATGCATCCTTTGGCTATATATACAGTTCTATACTGGCAGCTTTTCTTTTCTCTTGGCACTTTGTAAATTCCATTCCATGGTGAGAAATTCAACCCTCGTTCTTTTCATGCTTCCCTTGCATATGACATGGGTTGTTTTGGGGGCTACTTTTAAGAATTTCTTTCCATTTTCCAGTTTGCCTCTGATGTACTAGGTGTAATTTGCAAGTTATTTCTTAAACATTGTGTTCATGGTTGGCAGAGCTTTTTGGATATGTATGCTGATGTATTCCATCAATTTAAAAAATTATTGACAATTGTCTCTGAAAGTACCTTCTCTTCTGCACCTCTCTCCTCTCCTTCTGGGACTCCAGTTATTTATATTGCTTGGTAGTATATTACAGGTATTGGATGCTTTGTTTTATTCTATTTTTTCACTTGTTATTCTCCTTGTTCAGTCTGGATGGTGTCTGTTGGCCTACCTTTGATTTCACTGATGTTTTTCCTCTGGTGTTCCCAGTCTGCTAGTAAACACATCAACTGAATTCTTCCTCTCTGGGATTACATAATTTCATTCGCCTAGTTCCATTTGATTTTTGTCTTTGCTAGTTCCCTTTCTCTGCTGGAATTCCTCATCTGTTCACACTTGTCAACATTTTTCTCTAGATCCTTCCTTATAATGGCTTTCAAAATCCCGGAGTGACTATCCAAACACCTGGGCCATTTCCACATTTGCTGCTAGGGACGGTTTCGTCTTTGTGTATCTTGTGATTTTTATTTTATGTTAAACATCGTTTTGGGTAAGGGATATTCACCTGCTGAGAATGACATGCCACTCTGTCGGGCTGACGGTGTGAGGCTGAGACACTGCAACAATAGCTGAGCTGGTCCTGGACTCTGCTGCAGAGTCTGTGTCTTTAGGGGATTCAGTTCACCTGTTGTGAAGGTGGGTATGAAACTTTGCCTTCAGAAGGGCCTGGGATCTGAGCACCAGCCAGACTCTTTGGATCTCGTCACACTTGGCAGGGCCGGCCACCAGCTTTCTAAACTATGGGAATTCTCGGGGCGCCTGGGTGGCGCAGTCGGTTAAGCGTCCGACTTCAGCCAGGTCACGATCTCGCAGTCCGTGAGTTCGAGCCCCGCGTCAGGCTCTGGGCTGATGGCTCGGAGCCTGGAGCCTGTTTCCGATTCTGTGTCTCCCTTTCTCTCTGCCCCTCCCCAGTTCATGCTCTGTCTCTCTCTGTCCCAAAAATAAATAAAAAACGTTGAAAAAAAAATTAAAAAAAAAAATAAACTATGGGAATTCTCTTTCTGCCCTCTAGCCTGCCTGCCAGCCTTTTGAGTTTCTGGAGGCTTCTCTTTGGTCTCTAGATCTGTTCCTGGCTTTCTGCACACGGGGGTCCCTCTCTTTTTGCCTTAGAGCACTGCCCTCAGCCTTTGCAGAGCCACCACAGTGTCCTGGATGAGTGTCCGGGGATCTTTGTAGGGTTTGTCTTAATTCCCCTGACTTTCTCCCGGCTTTTGGCATTGATTTTGTTGGATAAATAAATTCTTGTCTCCTTGTTTTCCTACTATAACCTCCCTTTTGATATTTGATAATTATTTGGTAATAAATATTCTGTTCGTTATTTTTATATTTAAAATTTATTTTTTTCCATTAAAAAATTTTTAATGTTTATTTGTGTGTGTGTGTGTGAGAGAGAGAGAGAGAGAGAGAGACAGAGACAGAGAGAGAGACAGAGAGAGAAGGAGGCAGAGAGTCTGAAGCAGGCTCTGCACTGTCAGCACAAAGCCTGACATGGGGCTCAAACTCTCAAACCATGAGATCACAACCTGAGCCAAAGTCAGATGCTCATCTGACTGAGCCACCTAGGCGGCTACCCCCATATTGTAAATTTATGTTAATAAATTTAACATTTGCTGTGTTGATATCTTAAATCCTTGCTATGTTGATATCTTAAATCTGTAGGTTATACAGATAGATGGATAGAGAGCTAGATAGAGAGCTAGATACATAGATGGATAGATAGACACATGCATACATACACAGACGATAGATGCATAGATGGATAGATAGATAGATGGATGGATTTCAAGATATTGGCTCACACAAAAATATTGGAGTTGATTGGGCCAGACAAGTCTGAAATCTATAGGGTAAGCCAAAGGCAGGCTGGAAACTCTGGGGTAAGAGCTAATGTGGTGATCCACGTGCCGAATTTGCTCTTGGGCAGGAAAACCTCTTAAGGCCTTTGATTGCTGATGTTGACCATATGTGCAAAATACCTTCACGGCAATATCTTGACTAGCGTTTGACTGAAAAACTTAGTGCTGCCGCCTACTTATAAGTTGATGCATCAAATTGACTGTCACGGCGGGAAAGGGCATATTGCACAATATGGTACAGTGTGCTCTAAGGAATAATCTTTAAGGAAGAAAGGAACTGTAAGCAAGAGAAGGAAAGAGTTCCTCATTCATTCATGCTCTCGTGGGAGGCATGCTGGGGCTAGGTATCCTGAACAGTGGGGAAGGTCTGTGTCCAGTTGAGGGGCCCCTCTGCACCCCCTGATTGGCCTTTGTTATGAACCCAAGAGAAATCCTAGTAAACGGGGAGACAAGCGTTCCATCTGGGTTAGGCATCAGCTGCTCCTGGAGTCGCCTGGAGTCTAGGTGCCAGATGTCTGGCATCTAGAGACTCTGAGGCCCATGGGAAGGAGCTGTCCCTCTTGTCAGGGGAAAAGAAGTCCCGCTCAGATGCGACCTCTCATGCCAGCAGGAAGGGGGTTCCTGCTTCCAGTTGGCTTATCATCCAGGCTACTGTGAGTGAACTCCCAGGGCCACCTCCGATCATTCTGCTCATTGCACTCAAGCAGTCCGTAGGGTATACATCAGCATGTTAACAGAAGGCATTTTGTTTTTGCAAGATGTGATTATGCGATAATGGGTCATTTTTTCCCACCTTTCCATATTTAATACAGTTTTTACAGTGAGTATTTCAATGTTATAATTCAGCCAATGCAGCTATTAACATTTTTGATAAACCAGGAGATGAGTTTATGTTCTGTAAGGAGGAAAATAGGATTCTTAATAGTTTGCTTTTTTCCATAAGTCTCCACCTATAATTACCATAAGCATCTCCTTGAACGTACGGTGCCTTGTGGTCGCAGTGGTTCATGGGGATGACAAAGGATGTCCTAGTACTTGAGAGAGCCCCTCTTTCTGGAAATCGGGCAGCTTCTATGCTCAGGATATTAGAAATAATTAATCCAAGTCATTCCCTTTTTTTTTCTTTAAAAAAATTTTTTAATGTTTATTTATTTTTGAGAGAGAGAGGGAGACAGAGCATGAGTGGGGGAGGGCAGAGAGAGAGGGAGACACAGAATCCGAAGCAGGCTCCAGGCTCCGAGCTGTCAGCCCAGAGCCCGACGTGGCACTTGAACCCATGAACCATGAGATCATGACCTGAGCTGAAGTCGGATGCTTAACCGACTGAGCCACCCAGGCGCCCTGTCTTTTGTTTTGTTTTTCAGGTAGAGAAGCCATTCTTCGAGAAAAAAAATACATATATTTGAGCCATATTCTCTCTTTTTTTTTTCAATATATGAAGTTTATTGTCAAATTGGTTTCCATACAACACCCAGTGCTCATCCCAAAAGGTGCCCTCCTCAATGCCCATCACCCACCCTCCCCTCCCTCCCACCCCCCATCAACCCTCAGTTTGTTCTCAGTTTTTAAGTTGAGCCATATTCTCAAATACCTTGTGCTTTGATAAAGCTAGCCCCGTAACTTTTTAGTGATCTCTTTGTTCTTCTTGCTTTATCAGAAACTGTCAAATTGGTGTAAAGTTTAGATAAGCAATTCTGGCACAGAAAGAAGAACTTGGCAGGGGAGAAAGGAGGTAGCACATATGCACTGCTGAACATTTCAGTCAAAAATAGTTTATGTTTGAGAAATGGAAGAGGAATAGACAGAAAAATTATTATTCTACACCATTGGGAATACTTGATCAAGAGTTGTAGTTTGCAGAAAAGAAGTTCTCGTGGAAAGTGACAAAAACATTCTAAAGGGTGAATTTTAATGTTTTTCAAACTAGCGTTCCCGATGATTTTCACATCAATTCAGTTTAACGAGTCATATTCGCTGAGTGCTTCTGTTGTGACTGACAGCTGTCTCAGTGTCAGAAATAATAACACAGCAGTAAACAAAACCTACCAACTGTTGCCCTTCCAGGGCTAAGGCACCAGTGAGGAGAGACAGATGACGGACGGAATAAACAACTCGGTTATAAAGTATTTTTTTAAGGAAATAAGGAAAGGAGATAAAAGCTGGGGGGGGGGGGTGCAGAGTTTGGTGTCCAGTGAGAATTCTTTCAAGGGGCGAAATAAAGACCCTACGTCTCTGTTCCTTGAAGTGGGTCCTGTATGGTTTAGTGCACTCAACAGCAGGTAACTGATGAGAAACAAGTCCCACTCCAATGGGGCTTGTTTGGTCTGGATGCTCTTATGTTTCCCGAGCCCCAAAGGGAAGACATCTGTGATCCCTCCTCTCTTAGCGTTCAGTGACTTCCCGGGGGAGTTGTTATTATTGTCGTTATTGGCAAGAGAAGGAGAAGCAGACACAGAGTCCTAGCTGTGTCCCAGACAGTAAGCCACATGGTTTCATTTCCGTGTCCCGTCTTAGCAGGGGAGACAGGGGCACAAAGGAGTGAGCTACCAGGGGCAAGGGCATTGCTGTTAAGGGTGTTGGAAGACTGGGGTGCCGGTGTGAGTGACCCCAAAGCTGGGACCGACATATTCGCGAGCACTGTAGGCACGGTGTCCACGGGCCATGATGATTTTAAGAGTCCATGAAAATGTTTTAATTTCTTTGAAAGCCAGAAAGAAAAAATGAACATAATGCCCCCAAGATTGTATTTGCTTTTATACTGATGTGGCTGTAAAATATAATTCTTTAACAATTTCTTTATGGAGAAAGGACCCAAGGATGTCCTAATGTGGCCCTGCCCACAGCCCGATGTCTTTCATGGTCCTATGACCAATACCTCCCTTCTGTTCTAATATTGTTTGGCATTTCTCCTTCACCCTGAGGAGCCCAGTGTGTCCCCCCTCCTTGTGTGCCATAAAGGGATGTCTACAGAGGAGCCAAGAATGTCATTTTGCACAGTTCCCAGCACGAGGTAGTCATGTGATGCTTATGTGTCAAATGAGTGAATGAACAGGTGAGTGAATGAATGCTTCGGGGAACGAATGAGTGCATGCTTGAATCAATGAAGTCCTGAGTGAATAAATGACAAATGAATGCTTGATTGAATAAGTGAAAGAGTGAATGAATGCCCGAATGAACAATGAATGCATAAATAGATAAATGAGTGAATAAATAAGTAAATGAATTAATGCACGAATGCGTGAGAGAATGAACCCTGCCATGCCAGGGTTGGTGGCGGTGGTGATGTGATTTCCCTTTTTCCCTCGCTGACTTTTCTTCCCAGAAAAACGTGGCATCAGCTCGCTGAATGTTTCGGACAATGGATTTGTTTTAAAATCATTCTGTGCCACATAATGCATACTGCCTTGAACCGGAGGGAGAATTAGAAATAATTTGGAACTCAGTTCAAAATAAATTCACTAAATCCAGTCCATGATAAATCCTGATTGCTTTTGAGCAGTGAAGAATGGATGGTGGGCATCTGTGCACAAGGCCAAATCGTGATGTACCCAAGCCTTGACAGTCGGTGCGCCTAGAGAGTCTTAAGCTATTTAGCCACTATTGAGGGTCGGAGGTTCAGCCATTTCTGCCCTTTAATGTAGAGAAGTTTACATGGAATTCTCTTGGTTTTGCTACTAAGATTCCATTGTATTACTTTGGATCGTCCCCCGTGTCTGTGTGTTGGGCTGTGGCATCCGGCTGCCATCTGAGAAGGTCCTTCTGGACAGAATAACTCTTCCAGCCCCAATAGTGCCTCACACATCTGCGCTATCTCCTGAAACACATGCTTATGGCTGGCTAATTGGAAAACATCAACCCATGAAATTCGGGACAATAGTGACGTGTGAGTGCGGGGACAGGATGAAAGCAGAAGGACCCGTTGAGCAGGGGAAATGAAAATACTGGTTTTCAATCTGGACTCTGATGTCTACCATTTTGGTTTGAGAACTCGAATTTTAGCTTTATTTATGTACTCCCCCCCCCTTTTTTTCCCTCAGGAAGCTTCTATTAGCTGGCGTGTAATGTTTATCTAAAAGGACACATGTTGTAGGTGTGTGCACTGGGGGTGGGGACACCCAGGTGTGGAGTTGGCAGGAGTTATAAGGGTCCAAAGTCAGCTCGGAGCCTGAAATTTGGGAGCAAGAACTTTATGGTTCCCTTAAATGTGGATGACAGTGATTCGTTAGGATGTATTTTCCCTTTCTTAAAGTTACATTTTGCCTTTTTGTATAATGTCAAATAACAATGTGAAGGAACCATGAGCCCTTCCACAGATAAGGAAATCTGGCTGGTGTTTTTGTACATCTTGGAGACCCCAAGGCACTGATTGCAAACATATGGCTGGCGATGATAATTCAGAAGCTATTTACATGGTGGGGACAGAAATTGAGTTTCAGAGAAATAAATTCCAATTTAAATCGGGTATGTTACTCATCCCAGAATGTTCCTTATGTGGGATTTATTTCTATGACAAGTGTCACAAGGCTTCTCCATGAACACACTCGCATCATAGCATTCTTTTGTGGGAATTGACATCAGCCAAATAGACGACCGATATCCTGGATAATATAAGGTCAGTTTGAAGACCCACGATCACCCCCCCCCAGAACACGGAGAGTTTCTTATGTAGCAATGAAGGGCTTCTTCTCCTTTCTGTGAGAGTAGGACCTGTCCTTTGTTCTTTTCTCCGAGTTACAGTGTCTTCTCATCTAATTGCCTCAGATGGCTGCTAAACCGTCAGGTGATACGAACTTCACTGGGTGCATTGGTCATACAGCCATAGATGCCTAGCAGCTCAGGGACACGAGAACAGGTGTCCCGCCCGTGGCTGGCAGAAGAGAACACATATACAAAGGCTACATTCCTTGGCTCTCGTCTTGTGTCTTCACTTCATGGTCTTAACAACCTTAAATCTTAATGAAAAGGTGCCACGTTGGTGTAATGTGCTTTAGGGAAGAAGCATTCTCCTTATACTCTGCCCCTGCCTGCCCCACCCCTGCTTCACTCACCTCCAGCTTCCAGGTACCCACCTTGGAGGCGTGGGAACCACCCAAATCAATATGGTGCATCTTACAGGCACACCAATTTTCCTTAATGCCAAGTAATTTCTCACCCTAATTCTGTGTTAGAGTAAGCTTACGTATATTATGTGCAAAATGTGGTCTCATGTGTTTTTAAGCCATGACGCAGAACTACCAGAAACGTGGTAGCTATGACAGAACACTTGAGGTGGTCTTTGGCCATTCCCATCCCTGTCTCAGAGCTGCATGAGTGCATCTTGATTCTTCGGCCTCCTTGTGACTCCCTCTCCCCTTCCTGCCAAAGCCCACTCTCTTCTCTTCTCCCCTGTCAGGTCATCTACTACCTCACACATCTACCTGGCTGCCTTTTAGCTTCTGCCCCATCCACGTGTGCTTCTAGGCTCTGTAGCTCACCTGTTCAGCCTCCCCAGACAGAGGGTCTGATATTCAATATGCCACACAGGGCACACCTCTCCCCACTGGCGGGGATCAGGTCCAAAGAGGTGTGGCCAAGGAGGTGAGACCCATGGTGCAAGGCCTGACCCTCCAAAGGAAATGCTGGGGGCTGGGGAGATCTGGGAGCTTTTCTGAGTTTCTCGGATGGGGCTGGGGAGCTACAGGTCCCACCACATAGTCTGACCACCGTGACTTTGGATTCCACTCAACTCCCCAATTTGCACTCCCAGGGGCTGTTTCTCTCCTGTTCTGTGCCATTTTTATCATCATCCCCACTTTCCGCTGCCAACGTAGACTGGGAAACTTACCCTTGAATAAGCCTGAGAGCCAAATGTCTTTGTCCAACAAGAAAACCAGGAGAGAGTTGCGTGCTTTAGGAAGCATGCGTGTCTTAAGACGTGCAAAGATGTGTGTGGTGATTGGAAGAAATAACGCTACCAGTGTCTCCTGCCGCTATCAAATCCGACTTTCCTTCTGATAACAGATACTTTGGAATAACCCTTTACTTCCTGGCGTGAAATTTGTAGATAACATCACCCACCTACAGACACACTGGATCTGTGTTCATAGACGTCTCATTCACAGCCATTCAGTGAGGGGACAAACCTCTGGCCTCTTGTGTCTGAGCGTGTACCTGGTGAAATACACATTTCATTGCGTGATTTTTATTTTTATCTTGTCATTAGATTATAATTAACTCGTTATATTGAGTTTTTAAATAGCTTTATTCAGGCATGATTTTCATATCACTTCCTTTCCTTCTACATGTTCAGTTCAGTAATGTTTATATGTACAGAGTTGTGAAACCGTAACCAGAATCTAGTTTTAGAACATTCCCGTCAACCCAAAAAGAAACCGCATGTGCGTTAGCAGTCTTTCCTCATTCCATGCTCAGCCTCAGGCGAACCACCAATCTATTTTATATCCTATAGATTCGTCTTCTTTGGACATTTCATGCACGTGGAATCATATAATACTTGAGATCTTTGAGGTCATGTTTTTTTCACTTTCCACAGTGTTTTTGAGGTGGTATCAGTACTTTGTTCCTTTAAAAAAATTTTTTTTATCATTGATTCATTTTTGAGAGACAGAGAGAGACAGAGCATGGGTGGAGGAGGGGCAGAGAAAGAGGGAGATGCAGAATCCAAAGCAGGCTCCAGGCTCTGAGCCATCAGCACAGAGCCCGATGCGGGGCTCGGACTCACAAACCATGAGATCGTGACCTGAGGCAAAGTCGTATGCTTAACCAACTGAGCCACCCAGGCACCCAATACTTTGTTCCTTTTTATTGTCAAATGGTATTCCGTTGCGTGGCTATATTACATTTTGTTTATCCATTCACAAGTTATAAATGGGGATGCTATGAACACTTGTATACAAGTTTTTGTAAGTTTGTTTAAACATTACATGGGTAGGAAGGTCACCTTATTTATTATTTTTCAAGAGCTCCACTGGTGTCTCTAAAAGGTGGAAAGACCCTTTGGAAAGTTCTGGGCTGAAAGACATACATGGCGATCACGTTCTTGAAACATTCACTACAAATTAGAACTGGGTGCAATATAGTCACGTTTATAAGCCAGATAGATTTAGAGTCTGGCTCCAGTGATGATCAGCAGATGTCTCATCTAGAGAAACATGCCACAGAACATGGAAACACTTGTGAAACTGGGCGCCATTATTTGCCAGGTGGGTTGGCCTGCGCGGTTAGGACGTCGAGAATCCTTGCTTCTCCCTTGCATTGGCAGCCACACCAGGGCCCCAGTCATAATGGAAACACAGAGTCCCTATAGATTTCCAAAATGCCCCCCAGGACGGTACCGACCCATCGAGATTGCGCCGATAGGATCCACAAGTGCAGACGTTCTTGACCGTCCGTCACGTGCCAACCATCCTGCTCGTGTTTCACAAGCTCCTTCCACTTAGTCGTGACAGCAATCCCATGGACTAGGGCAGTCTTAGAGGAGCAAAGTGGCCCAGAGGAGCCCCCTTGAAGTACCCGGCACCGCCTCGTGTCCCAGTGCGTGTCCACCACAGGACAAGGGCGAGCAGAAATGGCGATGGCAGGGCACAAGAGCAAGAGGGTGGCGGGAGGCATGCTGAACGAGGAGGTCACCCTGCCTCCTTCACGCTGGCACATCTGTGTGCAAAGCCAGCTCTGTTTCCCCAAGGTTACTCATTCACCTTCAGAGAAGAACTTTGAGGAGGCAGACTTACTGTAGTTTTCATTTCTGTTCCTCACAGGGAAATGCATGCCTTATAATCTTCTGTTTTTTTTTTTTCTCCTGCAGATGGTCTGTTTAGGAGTATACCCTAAAGCACCCTCTTTCTGGTGTGACTGTGTACTTAGCTCTAATACAAGGCTTCGAAGGGGAAAACCTGTCAGAGATGTTTTAGGGTGGTTTCTTTTTCCGTATTTGGGAAGCCTAACCAAATAACACTTGCTGTGGTCATCGTTAAAGGCTCGATATTTATTTATATTTATTTATAATTTTTAAAGTTTATTTTTATTTATTTTGAGAGAGAGAGCAAGAGGAGAAGGGGGACAGAGAGAGGGAGGGGGAGAGACAGAATCCCAAGTAGGCTCTCCACAGTCAGCGCAGAGCCTGATGCGGGGCTTGAACTTACGAACCGCGAGAGCATGACCCGAGCCGAAATCGAGAGTCAGACGCTTAACCTACTGAGCCCCCCAGGGGCCCCTAAATGCTTGATATTTGAAACCCGATAGCAGTGGACAGTATAGGCCTCACGTTGGTAGATGATAGCCGGAGAGCTCTAGCCGTTGTCTTGTGCAGTGTCTGGGCCTTGAGATCATAGCTTCAGCTTCTCCTTCCAACTCCTGGCTTCTCCTTTGGGATGTGCTTTCTCAAGAGGCACATCAGCTAGAGGTATTTATCCACTAGGAAATGTTATAATACATCTACGTTATATATATATATGTGTGTATATATATGTGTATATATATATGTTTTTTTTTTTCCTTTGAATCCAGGTAATATCATTGATCTGGTAGAGTTTGCCAACTCCTGGAATGGTCTTCCATTGCTTTCCTAGCATGTTATTAGGTCTCATGGTCTCAGGTGACTTTAAACAGGAGGACCGACCATCCTGGTTAACCAGGGACAAAGGAGGGAACCAGGATGTGTGACTCTCAGTGCAAAAACCTGGACAGTTCTGGGCAAACCTGGACAGTCGATCACCCTAAAGATGGTTTTAGTTGGCAAGAGTACCTTGACAGCTCTGTCATTTTAACATGTTGTGTTCCTCCCCCCACCCCATCTCGGACGACAGATTCTCTTCCACTTCTGTGTAAACTTTTCTTGGGGAGAAGTCAGCCTGACCAACACCCTCTGGCCACTGCCTTCGTATGCGAGATTCTTGACACGCTTTATTTTAGCGTCTCTCTCCTGTGGACTGTTGATTTTCAGCAGCATGTGGGCTGCAGAAGTCCCACCGCTGAGACCTCCAATGGTCCCTTTTCTAGGGCAGCGTGCGGTAAAAGATGACATTCTGTGTGAATTGCAGCGAGAGATCATTTCCCCCTTTCCCTTTGAAGGCCATCAAGGTGACCTCCAGCAGCTCGGGGTAGGAGAATTCAGGGCTTTGGCTTCCCAGGTTCAGACACAGAGCTGAGCACCTAGTTTAAGCTCCGTATAATTTTGTGTAATTGCATTCAATTGCTCGCTCAATCTCTGATCGCTTTCTAATGAGCTGTTATTTTCAGAGGTGGGAGAAAAATCAGTGCAGGAAGAGAGGACGACACGAAGTGACAGGGAAGGGAGACCAGGCCTGCGTTCCCTGAGCAAGGGCTCTCTGGGGAGGGGCGTGCCACGCAAGGCTGGAGGACATCGAACAACACAAGATTATGTTATGGGAGCTGGGCATCGCTTAGAAAGAGAGGCTAAGACGTGGGGAGAGTTGGCAAAATGCACACGTGGCCAGGTTTGTTCAGTCTTTGAAGAAGTCAGCAAAGTCATTGTTCTTTTCAAGACTTTAGTGTTTTAAATCTTTATTTATTTTTGAGGAGGGGGGAGGGAAGTGAGAGAGGGGGACAGGGGATCCATAGCAGGTTCTTCACTGACAGTAGAGGGCCGGATGTGGGGCTTGAACTCACAAACCCTGAGATCATGACCTGAGCCAAAGTCCGAAGCTTAACCTACTGAGCCACCCAAGCGCCCCAAGACTTTAGTTCTTTAGAGCAGTTTTAGTTTCGCACCAAAAATAAGGGAAAGGTACAGAGATTTCTTTATTCCCCTGCTCCCACCCATACAGAACCTCCCCCACTATCAACATCCTACACCAGAAGGTGCATTTGTTACCAGTGATGAATCTGTGCTGGTACATCATCATCACCCAGAGGCCATAGTTAACATCAGGTTCACTCTTGGTGATGTGCTTGCTACGGGTGTGGATAAATGGGTCATGGCAGGTGGCCACATGAGTAGCTTCACTGCGTTAAAAATCCTCTGTGCTCCGTCTTTTCATCCCTCTGTACCCACCCCGAGTGCTGGCAACCACTGATCTTCCTACAGTCTCTGTAGCGTTGCCTTTTCTAGAATGTCACGTAGTTGGACTCATACAGCGTGGAGACTTCTCTGATTGGCTTCTTTTGTTTAGTAATGCATATGTAAGCTTCCCTCATGTCTCTTCCCAATTTGAAGGTTTATTTCTTTTTTTAAAAAGTGTTTGTTTATTTTGAGAGAGCAAGCGAGTGAGCAGGGGAGAGGCAGAGAGAGAGAGAGAGAGGGAAGTAGAGAGAGAGAATCCCAAGCAGGCTCCACACTGTCAGCGCCGAGCCTGATGTGGGGCTCGAACCCCCAAACCACGAGATCATGACCTGAGTTGAAACCAAAAGTGAGACGCTTAACCAACTGAGCCACTCGGGTGTTTATTTCTTTTTAGCGCTGAATACTATCCCATTGTCTGGGTGTGCTGTTTATCTGTCCATTCACCCCCAAAGGACATCTTGATTGCTTCCAAGTTTTGGTAGTTATGATTGAAATTAATTTAAAATAATGACAAAATATGTGATATTAAAAGTGAGATGTGCCTGGATGTTATTGAAATGCACGCAAAGGGCCTCCAAATCCAGGCTCCCTTCATGCTTTTGCCAGTGGGTCTGTTCTCCCCTAAGCAATATCAGTAACTCCCTGTACATGCCTTCCCATCTCCAAACACGGAAACAACTACTTGGTCCACTTGCTTTTGTCATTATTACATTTCATGAAAGAATATCATCATTGTCGGGGACCTAGGATATGAACTAATATTGAAACCAAAGAACAAACAAACGAGAGAGAGAGAGAGAAAAGAAAACCGTCTCACTGTGACAAATCTTCACAAACCCCGCATTTTATTAAGATGTAAACCACTTGAAGAAAAGCCAGAGGAAAATAGAGGGAATGAGGTGTCATTCGACCAAACAAATGCTGAAAGGTGACCATATAAATTGTCTCAAATGGCAGCCCAGAAAGCAGGGATCTGTCACTGTGGAAACAGAGTTAGCAGAAACAGACTTAAATGAAAACGAAGCAGTTTATGTTCTTCCGGAGACACTCCGCACGTGAGAAAATGCTAGAACAACGTGTATTCAGAATACACAGCTGGACACGTTTTTGTTGTTTATACTTTCCCCAAGATTTACGTTCTTCCCAAGAGATCTGTTGTGTGTGGGATATGTGGCCACCAGGGGGCACTGCGTGCGCGCGTGCACAGTTAGTCTGGGTGACTGGGTTTCCATTGTAGACTCCCATCAAGGCCACCAGCCCAGGTCGGTGGACAGGTGTGGAACTGGAGGTCACACGCCAAGACTCTGGCCCAGCTCCTCATAGTCCAAAGGCTTTCATGTTTGTTAACTCATGACCTCTAGTGTCATTCCCATAGACAAAGAGGACTGAATATGATATTAACAGTGGATTGACCGAAAACACCCGTGTGCTCGCTTGGTTCAATGCGCGGTGGACGCCAGTGTAAGGTGCTCGTGGATATTCACGGGAACGTGGGGCCACAGAATCTGGAGCTGGCCAGGAATTTCCAGATCGCGTCTCCCAAATCCCCACCCAATGCAGGAGGCCCCCCAGGAGCCATTTGCCTACCTGACTGCTTGTCTTCTAGCCATCTCTGAGATTTTCTAGGCAGATCTTACTTCATACGGAACTCATTCCATGGAGCAACAGAAGGTCCCTCCTTGTATTGAGGCCACATGGGAGGACTCTGTAATTCTGCCACTTGACTTTGACATCTTTTTATCTAACTGCTCTAAGAACAGTGGTGGATGACAATTACTGAGTTGAAAACACTGAAAATCTTGAAAGTACAGAAGATAGCCTTCATAAGGTGTCAACAAAGTACTTCAGTATCATTGTGTTGCCCCATTTTGATAGGTATTGTAATAAGATGACTTTTTGTGGCTTACATGTCCTGAATCATATTTTAAGGCTGCAGATTTTTGTGTGTTATGTAAACGAGGCCATCAGGCCCCAGATCTACAACATGAGCTTCTAATGAACTTCTAATGAGTTCTGTTTCTGCACACAAGGGGGAAATTTTCATCATTTCCTTCTATACTTCCTACCGATGGCCACAAAGACAAAAGCTATCCACTTACAATGCCACCTACACTTTATAGCAAAACGGAAAAAACAAGACCATTTCAATGGTGAATTATTTTATGTAAGTATAAATATAAATCTACACACACACGCATACTCACTGTGTTAGCATGTGCCACAGGAGAAATAAAGAAGAAAATAATAACTAAACGCAATGGTGTAGTATAATTTCCCCAAGCTGGTGGTTCATGCAATTCCAATTTGTTTTGGCTGTGTAAGGTATATGATAAATAATTTTCTCCTCTTGACCATAGGCTGATATCCAAGAGACAAGAAAGGTAACACATCGCCTATTGTTGCCTTTATTAAGCTGATATCAAAAAACATGAAGCTAGTTCTAATGTTTGATGTGGCTTAATTGATTGGCAGAAAGAGAAACACAGAGGGAGTTTCCCTGTAACACTAGGTTTTTAATCCCACTGGGGGGGAGAAAACCCGTAGAGAAAGGGTCACACTGGGAATCCTCAAAGATGGCTGGTGGAGAAGTCAGAAACTGGTTCCTTTTTATATCCGGTGCCTCAGAAGAGCCGAGGAGGAGATTGGGAGGCTGCACTCAGTGCTGAGGTGTCCATAGCTGACATCCCCAGGCTCACGTCTGCTCAGAGGACAGCCCACATTCACGTCTTAATGTGGGCAGCCCTTCCCAACATCACTTGCAGGAATTACATTGCCAGGAATTCACGGTTAGATAGTGTATTATTCTCACTGGAAAGTAGGAGCAGGTGGAAGGTTGTCTGGAGTAGAGCTTCCTTCACCTTGAGGTGACCTTCACCTGCCTGGGGTGGGGAACTTGGTGCTTCTCAAGTGAAAAGCTGCCAGGTACGTGGGTCTTGGCAAAGTTCAGGCTGAGCTTTGGCCATCTTTGAAATGCTGATTTTTCAAAGTGCACAGCAATGACCTAGAGAATTCTAGAAATGCCTAGGCCTGCTCTCCCACCACACAACCCCACCCCCCCCACGCACGTGTGCACACACACGAACACACACACACGCATACCGCACACACACGTGCATGCTCAGGCATGCAGAATTAGCCTTGGAAAAGGACTAGGAATATGGATTCGGGCTTCCCACTGAAACTTCCAGGCTCTGCCCTTGATCCTTTCTGCTGATTAGGACTTGCTTTCTTTATTGCAGACATGATGTCATCTCATTGACAGTTTAAAAAATAAACACATGTCTGTCTGTGCACATTTATACATTCGCATATATATCCTTTTAAAAGACGCACACTTGGGAATTGGGGGGCATACAGGTTGTGAGATGGTTGTACCTGCTTTTTAAAAATGTTACCAAAAATACGTGCAGTGCATTTGCTCATGTGGTTACCATCACCGTATGAGTAAATCGTTTCTTCTCACTTACTCTCTTGTGCCTATAGTCCTTCAAACACTGTATTTTTTCCTGTTCTTGTTAATTGCTAGTTTTAGACCAGATTTTTCTGTTACTAGATTTTTTAATTTCTAAAAGAGATAAAACATGATGTAACTAACATGTGTTGTCTCTCTCTCTCTTTTTTTTTTCTCCCGCAATAGACAGTACTGGGAGAGACACTCACCCTGGCCGTCCCCAGTAGTCTTACTGGACAGTCCGGTCTTACTCACTTGGGGATTTTATGATAAGCCTCAGATTCTAAACATGACTTTGACTCCAGATCTACTGAGGTTCTGTGTAACTTGGGAAAGTATGGATTCACTCTTACAAATTGACAAGATTGTGGACCCCGTGAAGCACTCAAAATATGAGAGGGTGTTTCTCTCAGTTTCTTATTCTGCTTATAATCATTTGTCTCTACTTTGCTGTCCTTAACTAGGCGGCTTTATTCTCCAGATATTTTCCCCTGGTATGTTTGTGGCTTTGCTTAGTCGCGTCTCTTTATGCTTTAAGGATTTCCATTTTAAACTTTAAGTTTCTTATAAGGTTACCTTAAAAAAGACAGCCTATTTTCTGGAGTGACATAGGACAGATTGTCAGGGGACGATGTGACTGTCCTTTAATCGGGCACTGTTTTATATACATAATAAAAATGATTTCTGCCCGCTTATCAGATCGATGTATGGGCTCATAAATTCACTTTATCCTGGCGTCCCTAGTGAAGGACATTTCGCCATGTGCTGCTAAGAACAATCAAGGTTTAAAATCATTTTCAAAGGTGATAAAATAACCAGGGTGGTTTATGAAGAGGGATGGAAATTTGATAAAAATAGCATGACATATCTCACAATATACAGTGAAAAAGCCCATCTCTTTTAAAATGTAGAGATGAAATGCTCTAATATTTGTTTTTATCTAGATTAAGTTACAAAGAGAACCATCATTGTTTCCGTCCTGCTACAAATGAGATCTGTCTGGTGGGACATCATCACGTTGTTGTCAGCTTGAGGTCTGGCTGCTCTGTGATCGCACACACAGTCACCATCTCACGCTACGCGTCACCCTACTGGATAGGAGTCTGGACTTTATTAATATAATTAACTTAGATCACTTTCGTGACAACTGATATAGCTACAATCGAGTGATGACATCATTTGTTCTTTGATATAAATGTTGGATGGAAAGGTTTGGAGACCGAAGAGAGGAATGGACGTTCATTAGTCTAATAATCCTTGGATACTAGTCATTTAGGTTGACTTGTGTCATCTATACAAAGACACAGGATTTTTTTTAAAAAAATGGTGTCCTTGGATATGTGCCCCAAAACACTTCTGTTCAATGCAGCTATAAATCAAAATATTACTGGATCATGAAGTAGGTATTCCTAATACAGTCAAAGCATCTTGATCCATGTTGGATCTTTCTGACATGTTCCCATGACATGTCCGTGTATACACGATCACGTGTCCTGAAGGTTACGTCATCATTAACGTCAAACATCCCTCTTTCTTTAAAGGTGGTTCTATATCTTGACTTGGAGGTAGAAAAACATTTAGAGCAATTCACAGCAAATCTTATATATCACTTTTTGTTCTAGACATTCTGTTTTTTTCTTATCGACAGACGTGTTTTCTTCATATCTAACAGTATTATCCAACTCGCACCCCTTTTACTCAACTAATAACTTTTCTACTATCAGAACAAAAGTTAGTTTAAAATTGGTTGAAGTGTCCTGCATTTACACTTAGAATAATAATTTTATATAAGAAAATCAAACTATATTTCATCTTCTGTAAGTCAGTAAAATGTTTTGGGGGTTAATGATCAAATTTTCATTCTGCTTATTTTATTATCAGTGAAAGTGTTAGTGCAACTGAGTCTTGATTTTAAGCAGATTTCAGAAGCCAATTAAATTCTGCCTTCAATAACTCAGTTCTGTCTATAGAGGTGATGTGTGATGGGTCTCTGGTAGTGAAAAAGGGTTACTTTTGCTATTTGGATTTTACCATTAAAACAATTTTATATACGGGGCACCTGGGTGGCTCAGTTGGTCAAGCGTCCGACTTCGGCTCAGGTCGTGATCTCGCGGTTGGTGGGTTCGAGCCCCGCATCGGGCTCTGTGCTGACGGCTCAGAGCCTCGAGCCTGCTTCGGATTCTGTGCCTCCCTTTCTCTCTGCTCCTCCCCCGCTTATGCTCTGTCTGTCTCTCTCTCTCTCTCTCTCTCTCTCTCTCAGAAATAAACATTAAAAAATTTTAAAAAACCAATTTTATATATATCTGCCTGTGTCAAGTGTTTTAAGCACTCAAGATCATATGAACTTTTATCTTTGTGGGTTTCCCTGAGTGGATGGGGTGTTATCTAGATTCTAGCTTTCACCTGTCTGAAAAGAGGAGGCAGTAAGGCCTGAGTATTTGATTTTAAAATATTCATGTCAATTTTAAATAATTTTAAAATATTCATGTCAATAATTTATGGTGTTTTAGAATATAAGGTATTTATCATTTCATTCCCTCATTAATGGATTCATTAATGGATTCATTGATTCATTCACATGTCAACCATTTATTGAATGCCTTATGTGTGCTAGGATCTGGGCTTGCTTCTTAAGTACTAACAAACAAATAAGATACTGTCTGTAGAGAGCTTCGAGTGTAACGGGGGAAACTGGAAAGTAAATACCTAATTCTAACACAACGTGTTGAGTGCTAAATTCCAACACAGTGTGTCCATGGTTACAGAAAAGCCACGACATATCATGACAGTAGGGAAATCATGCTTGGTATCCTACAGAAGTTCACCCTAAAATGAATTCCACACCTCACATCTCGTTGGGTCTGCCATCTTTCAAGAACACCTAAAAATAGGAATCACGTGCGTAATTTTTGCACACATGATTCAGTGCAATACAGGCCTGAGGAGAGTATGCATCTCTGTATGTGAGCGGAAGAACTCTCTCTGCATGATTTTCTGAATGAGGATTACCGTTCACATTATTAACTCAATGCCATATTCAGCACACAACGCTGGTCAGCTGACTGTCAACATTGGACCGATTTCCCCAGAGTGGCCCCCGTGGCGAGATCCTCGAGGGGCCCTGAGTGGCTGGGATCACACAGCAACACCCTCTAGGGAACTGACCAGAAGCAGAAAATGCCTGCAGCTGGTGACAGGCACTTCTAAGGCACATCAAGCCTGAGTTTTCACTCATAGATAACCTGAGTCTCTTCCACCTAAATAAGACTTCGCCAGAAAATGGTCCAGTTTTGTTCAGCTTGCAGTTATGTTCTAGAACTTTTTAAGTTAGTTCAATAGAACCGTTTGAAGTATCATAAAAAGCCATACCAACCATCAAATGAAGAAACAAAGCCGCAGACTAAGAACACGGCCACAAATCACATTCTACAAATATGAAGATATAAGCACCCTGTTTTCGTTTTGGGATTTTGTGGTTTCCTCTCAGCTTGGCTCTGCCACTTGCTGTGGCCCAGACAAGTCAGGTGACCCCTTGGGACTCGGATGTGTCCTATGTTAAGTGAGGAAATTGAACTAAGTCATTTCGCAGGAAGCTACCGTTTCTAAGTCTTTTGGGTGCACGCTTGATGTGCTGTGCTGAGAATTAACGGTGAGAAGGGTTTCGACGGTTACCACAATTCTTGGTTGAGAGAGGACTGGTCAGAGAACGTGGGTTTGGTTTAATAACGTCAAAAATATACCATATTTGTTCGCAAAAAGCTAGGAAAAGAAATACCTGCATTTCCCTCGGTCACATGTTACAAAACAGGGGCTCCCTGCTCATTCCACACCGAGAGGCGCTGTCACACAGAATGATCTCTCAGGAGCCCCGGTGGACTGGCTAATCGCCACCGGCCCCTGCCACAGCAAATGCTGATTCACAGGAGGTGCTGTTATTATGTGGGTCCCTGGAATTCAGTGGAAATTCTCAGAAGGGAGGAGTTGATCAAAGACAGTGCATCTGTCCTTTCTGAGGTGTAAAAGATAAGCCTTTCAGTACTTTTCGTAAACACACCTCTCCAATATAGCAACAAACACTCTTGACGGCGTTTTAAAATTGGGAAAGAAATGTTGGGATATGTGCTCTTTCTCCTTTAATTTTAATTTTATTTACTTATTTTAAAGTTTTTAAATTTATTTTGAGAGAGAGAGAGAGAGAGAGAGAGAGAGAGAGAATCCCAAGCAGCCTCCTTGCTGTCAGTGAGTGTGGAGCCTGATGTGGGACTTGATCCCAAGAACTGTGAGATCATGAGCTGAGCCGAAACCAAGAGTCAGATGCTTAACCGAAGGAGCCACCCAGGAACGCCTATTCTTTAGTTTTTAAATTCCTCCAAGAGACTGTTTCTAAGAGGGTTTGCCCTTTAATCCTAGCTGATACATGATTTGTTGTCTTACAATTAAGTGCAGATGGTTTCCAGCAGTAATCAGATAAACAGCGATGCAATTTAGGGATGGTTCAATTTCCGGGTTGGATTTGCATCCTAATCCGGGACTAAAAAAAAAAATTAGAAAACTGTTTCCAGATGACCTGTAATGTTCTTTTACAACATTCGCTTCAGAAGCCCTTAAGCATGGCAAATAATGCCCATGGTTACGTGGGGCGAAGAAAATTAGTTCACAGAAGTAGGTAAAAATGTGGAAATGCCTACAGGTTGTGCAAGGGCCAACTCCCCTAGAAAAAAGAGTGGCCAGTCATAATAGATTGAAATTGGTTTGAGATCCGGTTCGGATGGAACGTTGACGGAGCCCTTGACCCTTGTCAGCAGTGTGCAGGGGGGACTGCTGAGGTGGACCGTCAGGTCCTGGAAGACGAGGGGAACATTTCTACCACAGAGGAGGGCAGGACAAGGTGGCAGACTCTTAGTGTTGCCTGCACCGAGAGCAATCGGGAGACACACGTAGGTTCCTCGGTGACCTGTCGCCTCACAGAGATGGGAGTTTCTGGCTGAATCAGAGCTGAGAAACGCAGTGCGCACACGGAAGGCTGCCCGACCCAGTTCTGATCACAGATCTGAAGATGGGTCTGGGGAGGTGGGGATGGGCTCTGTGGTTTTCCTGGCTTTCTCATTTTGGAACTTCCGCTGTCCCTTTTGGCTGTTTCTCTTTCCACTTCTGGAGCCCTGGTGCATCTCCAAGGACAGGGTGGTGACGGCTTGCTCCTGGAGCTGTGTCCGCTGGTCCTCGTCGTTCAGCTTTGCCCCTCAGTCCTGTAAAATGCTAAAGAAGAAGAATCATCCTTTACAAGCTGACCTAAGATCGGCTCGCGTAGTGCGATTTTCACGTGAGGAGGGGAGACGGATGTGGCCTGCTTGGCTCTGGGACACTCAGATCATGCTTGTGCACCATGGACCCTGGTGGGATCATCGGGGGCCATGAGAGAGGGCAGTGGAGACTCCCTGCCCCCACCGTGTAATCTTGTACTCACACTATTCCAAGAAGTTCAAGCTTTGATCTGAGTGCCTTTCTTCTAAGAATTTGGCTTTAACTTTTATTGGAACTTAGCTTGGGCCCACCTTGCATGCCCAATAAAATTCCCTGGGAATGCTTGAAATTCTTTAAAAGAAGAGAAGGGGTTTCCTACAACGCTGGTTGCGGTAGGCAGAAGCCTTGCTGACCTCCAGACACCCTTGCTCTTGTCTAATTTCCTCCCATTGAGAGTTGAGAAACCTGCCAGTGATTATGTTGTATTCTATGGCGAAAGGGGTTTTGTGGATGTGATTAAGGTCTCAAAAAAGCTGACCTGAAGGTAGGGAGATTATCAGGATGGGCCTGACCTAGACGCATGATCCCTTTAAATCTGAGTCGGAGGTCAGAGCATGAGAAGAGGTTGGGGCGGGGAGGACAGGTGTGAGCCACCAGGTGCTGAGAACAGCCTCCAGCTGGCAGCCAGCAAGAAAATAGGGGTCTCTGTCCCCAAACCCCAAGGGACTGAATTCTGAAAACAAGAATGTGCTTTGGGAGTAGATTTTCCCCCAGAGCTTCCTGATGAGAACCCAGCCTGGCTGACACCTTGATTTCAGGCTCGTGACATCTTGGGCAGACAAGCCAGCCGTGCCCCGGTGAGCGTCTCATGCACAGAAGTGTGAACTCATAATGGGCATTATTTCCAGCTGCTAAGTGCAAGGGCGTCTGTCTGCCGTGATAGAAAGCTAATACATAGGCGCAACTGTAGTCAATTGGACCATTTCATTTCTTTGATTAAGGATTTGATTTCAGCTCTGACCCACCCTCTCTACTCTGTGTGTTGATGCCAAGGCTGGGATCCTGCAAACCCAACTCTTCTTCACCAGCTGTGCATCCGGGCTCTGCCATCAGGGCCCCTGGGTTGTCTGGAGTCTGGCAGAGAGGGCAGGGCGAGTTCCCAGCTATCGATTCCTGGTTGTCTCAGTAGCATCTGAACTTGACCCAGCTGGCAGTGGGCTCCTGAAGTCACATTCAGTTCCAGTGTGCAAGGTTATCATTCCTGCACCTGCAAAATCAGCCTTATTGTACCCCCTCCGAGATGCAAATGCCACCCAATAGCATCCTCTACTTACAGGTCTGAATTTACAAGGTCCTTCTTTTTTTTTTTTTTTTAAAGTTTAATTATTTTTAAGAGAGAGAGTGCACGCGTGCACGGAGTGGGGTGGGGCGGAGGCTCCTCGCTGCTCAAGCAGAGCCAGACTCAGGGCTTGATCCCGCGAAGCGTAAGAACGGGGCCTGAGCCGAGATCAAGAGTTGGCTGCCCAACCGACTGAGCCACCGAGGTGCCCCTACAAGGTCCCTCTTCTGAGCTCCTGAGGTTCGAGCATCTGCCGGCCACCAAGATGGCCCCTCGTAGGTCCCTTAGAGGCTGGAGTCTGGCTCGGTGGGTCCTTTCCCCAAGCCTCCAGGTTCGAGTAGCTCTACCCCTTCTTTTCTGTTCTCTCAGCCCTGAAGTTACCAACTCTCCGAAAGGAGGCAGGGCCTCCTTTTGCCTTTCTGTTCTCCAGTACCTGGTTAGTAATTCACTGTGTTAAATTCTTCCTGTTAAGATCACAGAAGGGCTTTTTGATGTCCTGACTTGACCCTGACTTGATACACTTTTCACTGTCTCATTGAGTCTTATGTGGGGTGGGCGGGAACCGGAGGCACGAAGCCTCCACCAACTTCCACTTCCCCTCAAGTTGCTGGCCCTCCCGTTGAAGGATGAATATCTTTGGAAACACCCTCTCTTTGGGAAGTGTAGACTCTGATGAGCACTGAGCGTTAGTCCTGATGTAGGGACATCGGCACTTTCCCCCTCATCTGTGAGTCCCCAAGTGAGAATTCTGGGGTCTGGATGATGGTGGGGCTGGTGGAGCCTCGGGGGTGCAGCGTAGCCCTGTGCACCTGCCACAGTCTGTCCACCCTCCGCCATCTTCCTTGACCCCTTCTTGTGAACCTCAGGTCCCTGACCTTCTGGCCTAGAAAGACCGTCCCGGCACGTCTTTGAGGCGTGTGGCTGCCGTGGCCACACGTTCTGGCAGCTAGTTCTCTACAAAAGTGCTCCCTGAAGAGAGTGGTGTGTTGGGAATGTCTCCTCCAGTGGCAAGAAGGGGACATCCTAAGGGGGAGTAGAAAGGGTCCAGTCTTACTTGGCAGGGATTTTGATGAAAAAGCAATTTTTGCATGCAAAGCGTTGTACAAAGGCTGTGCGAAATTTTTACTAAACTTTCAGTAAAATTTTAAACTATGTATGTATGTATTTATTTATTTATAGCAAGTGGGGAAGGGGAAGACAGAGAGGGAGACGAGAATCCCAAGCACGCTCCTCACTGCGCTCCGTCAGCGTGGAAACCGACGTGGGGCTCGATCTCGGAGCCGCGAGATCATGACCTGAGCTGAAATCAAGAGTCGGATGCTTAACTGGCTGAGCCACCCAGGCACAACCTCAGCAAAATATTTTTAAGCCAGCGTATGGGAGGTGGAAGTCACAGGCAGAGCAGCTCAGAGAAAGGGTATGGAGTCAAGTTGAGTCTCAAGCTGGCGTCTGCATGTTGGTCCGGAGCGGGGATCCAAATGCCCCCCTGCCAGCTGGTCGGTAGTGGGCATTTCCTGTAATCGGGACCGGCACTCTGATGGGGTTCTGTTCACAAGTAAAGGAGGTGAAGGACAAAGGACCAAGTACGGTGCCTGATACTTGGTAGACGTCCCATAAAACCGGGCTCTTTATAGAGGTTAGAGAGGGAGGGAGCCAAAGCATAAGAGACTGTTAAAAACTGAGAACGAACTGAGGGTTGATGGGGGGTGGGAGGGAGGGTAGGGTGGGTGATGGGTATTGAGGAGGGCACCTTTTGGGATGAGCACTGGGTGTTGTATGGAAACCAATTTGACAGTAAATTTCATATATTAAAAAACAAAAAATAAATAAATAAAAAACAACAACAACAACAACAACAAAAAAAAACCGGGCTCTTTACTTAGCATCTTGGCACGTCATTCATGCCAACAGTTTGTTCAGTAACTTGTGCGCTTGTCAGAGCGTGGCAGGTTTGGTTGAGGCCGGATTTAGCGGGTACCTTTGTCAGCCTGTAGGTCAGTGCCTGCCAGCAGCGTCTTGCGTGGCACACGTCCGGCGGCTTTGTCTCCTGTCCCCCTCCTCACCCCACCCTTGCCTCCATTGGTGTGGCTGGGGGTATGGAACCTCAGCACGGCAGACGTGGTCTCTTTGTTAAATAAGGAGGGATGTGCAGGTGACTTATCCCCAGATCTCACATCTTCTATATGGAAGGGGCGGGGCCGGGACCTGCGTCTTCTTGTCCCAGGGTGACCCCTCTCACTGTGCCTTGCTGCTTCCATCCTATCAAAGTAAATTCATAACTTATCTGACTGGACAGCACGAATAAACCTTTCAGAGAGCTTTCATGTATCTAGAGAGACCGTCCCATAAGGACCACCCTTACCCTTCTCAGCTGCTCAGTTTGTGTGCACGGCTTCACAACCTTGGGCGCATTTTTTAACCTCCACGTAGGGGACCAAAGAACCTGCTGAACTTTTCTGGAATGAAAACTTAATACCTTGACCTGTTTGGAGCTCAGTCAGTCCCTTAGGAATGTCCTGCCAAGCTTGGTTGACTTAAAAATTGAGTTTATGCCTTGATTCATCTTTAATTTTTTGGTGTGTGTGTTTTCTCAAAACGAGAAGATAAAAGTCATTCCTTCCGTTGTGCCTTATTTCAACTCCTCGATGGCTTTTGGAAAATGCATTTGATTTTTAACTCTCTGGACCACTTTCAGATACAATTTCAGTGTGTCCTAATCTTGACATGTTAATGTATCTTTTAAAAGACGAGTATATATCCCGAAGTTGTGATATTCATGGTACTATTTCGTGGTACTTTGGAAGAAAGGACGAATTTAATGAGCGCTGTATAGCGAGTGAAGGAACCCTGACCTTCCCCTTGCAAACCTTCTTCTTTCAAGTCAGTAAATTGAGAAAGAATTTCAAGAGGAGAGGGACCTCTTTTTGGTGTCAGAATTAAATAACTACTCTAATAAAATCAGAAGTGATTTCGGGAGCTAGCTTCTGCTGTTGAGCTCTTTCCCTGGTAATTCAGATGAGGAAATAAAAATTTAATGTGGATTTTAATATATATGATAAATAATATATATTTTTTACATAACAGACTCTAGTTTATTTTATATTTATATGTGTACATATATATATACGCACACACACACATATATATACGTACACATTCTACTGGGTTTTTTTTTTTTCAACTGGAAATTAATTACCCCAGGATTCTAAATTGCTCATGGCTCATTACCAGTCACCTACAATCTTGCCGCCGAGCGGGAAATCAGACGCAGGCGCTTTAAGCCGAGCCGGTTTGGCATTTACTTACTTAGTTAAAGATCATCACCAAGCAGAAACCCCTTGGGAAGAGTGGCTGGCTCATTGGGCCCCATGGGGAGGGCGGTAATTAAACTCTGAAGGCAGCACTGATGTTCAGCTAAAAGCTTGTCTTTAAATAGTAATACGCTTGCGTTGTAAAGTGGTAGGCCCTCGGGTGGCTGTTGACACAGTGTGAGGAGCTGGCACTTTTTTATATAAAAGCTAAATTGAAGAAACTGTTATGAGCTCATCTGCATAAAGCAATATGATTCTGCCTGAGGGTGCAGGCAACGGGGAGTGATTAGCCAACCGGCTCTCTGCCTGCTCCTCCACGGCGCTGCTAACACGCCGCTTGTCACTAAAAAATCGGAGGCCCCATATGCCAGGCTGCCTCTGCCGGGCGCCCCCTCTGACGACACGCCAAGGAGTTCCTGCCCGGCTCCGGGTGCCGCGGGAGCCCGGGCTCAGTCTGCAGAGGACGTGCGTGTGTGCGTCCTGCCTTTCCCGGGGACGGCCCATTGTTCCGGGGAACGTGGCAGAGACCTTGGGGGTTCGCCTCACTGATTGGACGCACGTTCGAAGGACGGGGCAGCTTTGCTCCGGAGCCCTGCCAGGCGCCCTGGGCATCTCGTCCGTGTGCCACTCGGGGTGGCGGCGTTGGGAATGGGGTCCCCGGGAAGAAGCACCTGCTTCCGATTCCGCTGGTCTCCTGGGAGCTGAGCAGGACGAGTCAGGAGGCCATCCTCTCCCCTTCGTGGACTGTTTCTCTTTAAAACACGTTTTGTGCTCCGGCTCTCAGTTTTCTGCGCTTTATTAATTATGCAAACCTCTTTTGCCTCAACGTGTAAACAGCGCATTAAAATTTTAATCCTGAGGCGAATGGCTTTTATGCGGCCTGACAGCTGCATCCCAGGGCTTTGAGAAAGGAGATGCCTCCATTTGGCTTTTGAGGAATCCCCTTTCAGGTCCCTCCAGGTGATGGGTTTGGGTGCCGGGTGGCTTCTGGGCTGATCTGATTTCGAGCTGCCTTTGCAGGTTTCCCTCTGTCACTGGGATCAAGACCTTTCTAACAGCAGGTGCTGGAGAAGGGAGAGGGACTTTTAGGGAGGGCTTCCGCCACACCAAGGCGTACAAAAGGAAGGAGCTGCCTTCCTGCCCAGCTGGACCGTCACCCCGGGGACGATGAGGTTATATCCTCCTGGGATGGGTGGGGTCGGGGAACGAGAGATGGTAAGATCCCTCCCTGACCAGTGGTGCTCTTGGGCGCCATTTTGGTTGTTCTGCTTGGTCTTTTGGGGGAATGTGGAAGGCACTGACTTAGGCCTCGAGAAAAAATGTTCTCCAGCCACCCTTCTCCCCCATAACTAGGTGTCAGCCTTCTTAAAGTATCCAGACCCCACCCCAGCCACCAGAACAAAGCCACCACCGGCTCACTAGTGCTGTCCGGAAAAGGTACTTCCGGGAAGGACAGGATGTGACCTTCCTTAGGAAGACCCACACTTCTCTGTTTTCTAGGTGGGTTGTGGGATGAGGGTGGCAGTGACTAGATCCCAATAAATATTCCATGAGTCACAATTCCAACATCCAAATGTCATCTATAGACTTTTTAAAAATTCAACTTCCTTTTTAAGTGAATAGGCTGCATGTCAAAGGAATAAAACCAACGCACAAACCAAAGGCCATTTGAGGCCTGTGTGTGGCCTGGGAAAGGGGAAGCCCATTTATTTACTCTCCTCCCTATGCCAGGGGCTGTGTTTATGGGGACCAGGCCCTGTGGAGTAGGTGTTATCATTGCATTATCTGCATGTGCAAACCAAGGCCCTGAGAAAGTCCAGGGGCTGGGAGGTGACTGTCATTCAAATCCAGGTCTGTCCCACCCAAAGCCTGTAGTCTTTTGACCACTTTCCATTTCGCTTCTGGCCAGAGCTTGCCCGGGGTGCTGGTGGGGACGTTGCTGACGTGGCAGGGGCCTCGACCCAGTGAAATGCAGCCTCCTGGAAGCCACTCCCTGCTCCCCTCCATGGTTCCTGACCCCAAAGCTCTCCTCCACAAACACCTGAAATTTATTTTCCCTGGGCCATGGACTCTTCCCCCACACTGGCTCTCTTAAAATGCCTGTGTCCTAGAAGAGAGAGAATGTCCAGTCTGAGTTCTGTGCAGGAAGTGTTGGAAGGGGATGGAAAGGAGCACGGGTTCTATCGCAGCCCCCAGGCACTGTATCCCATCATTTGGGTTCCAAGACCTTTTCACTGGGGATTATCATCCCCAGCAGATGGGGGTCGAGGTGGGGAAGGCTTAGCAAGGCTAGGAAAGCTTCCAAGGTCACATGCCTGCAAGGGAGGCCCAGATTGGGCCCAACTCTGCCCCTAAAGCCCTTGGCCCTTGCTTTCCTCCACAACAGGCTCACCCAGCCACATGAGGTCTTGGGATCTGAGGCCACTGCAGTGGACAAATGGGGACAGACGTTCAGAAATGCCACGAATGGCTAGAGACACACATCCTGCCCCCGAATTGCTTCTAGCGTCATTTGGGGGGTTTCTCCTACAGCCCTGCCTGCGTTTTATGGCATGGTGGTCACACCCCCCAGAACGGCCCTTGCGGCTGAGGAGACTGAGTCTCCCTGGAGTCGTGGCAGGTGCACAGACCGTGCTCTGGCCCCCGCTCTGCAGCCTTTCTGGTTCTCATGCTGTTTTCTGTCTTCTATCTTCTATAAACTGTTAAAGACTTGGCGGAATTGATGGGACTTGCAAGTGAGGCCTTTTGATTTGCGAGAGGGAAGTTCCGGAAGTCATGGGGGCCTGATAGCTCTGGCAGAGGATCTCAGGCCAGAGGTGTTTTCCCCAATCCGTGAAGATCACTGGTAGGCTCTTCACTTTTGAATGCTGGCCCCCCAGTCTGCCTTGTTTTGCATGCTTTTAATTAAACGATAGTGACCGAGTGTCTCGATTTCCTTATTTGGAAGAAGAAGGACGCCTGCCTCCCACGTTCAATGTGGCTGTCAAATGCAAACTGAGAGTTTCCATTTGGAAAGGTGTAACGGGTCGGTCAAGAGCAACAACAACAGCAACAATAAAATGGCAATGGCAACCGTGTGAGTTGCTGCCTTGATGCGTTAGCATGCACTGGGCGATTTAGAACAACAGGAATGTGCTCCCTCACGGTTGTAAAGACTAGAAATCCAAAGTCAAGGCACCGGTAGGGCTGGGCTCCCTCTAAAAGCCTGAGGGGAGGATCCTTGCTGCCCCGTCCAGGGTCTGGTGCCTCCAGGATTATTGTCATTCGTTGGTTTGCTTCATCTCTGTTCTGTCATTGTGTGGCCCTCTTCTCTGTGTCTCTGTGTGTCTCTTCTTCATATAAAGACCATTGTTAAGTTAACCACTTTAAGGGAAAATGAGCAGCCTCTGCCAAAGGAATAAAAACCTACAAACCAAAAGCTATTCGAGGCTTTCTGCCCATCTTCAGGGCACACCAAGCAATGTAAAACAGATAAGAGGGCTGCTCGGGCTGAGTCACAGTGAATGTTCCCTGCCACAGTCCCTGTGTCCAGAGACCCTCCTCATTTCCCCGAGACTCCTGGGAATGCACCTTGAAAGCCATCAATACTGCTCTGCTTTGTGTGAGCGAAGGCACCGGGCCAGCAGATGTGTTCCTCGTGGCATCTTTAACCCTAAACATTTTCTCTCATCACAGCTTCAAATTCACAGTGAATAGGGCATTTCTACCCATGTCTGCAAATAATCATTTTCACTTTTATCTTCTTTTGAGATTCAATGTTTATTTTTGAACAGTTCCAGAGAGGTCGAAAAACCAAGCCCCTTTTCTAAAATCAATTAGTCTAGCAGAGAACGCTGGACAGGTGGTGGCAATGAGAAGGAAAGGAAGCAAAAATGCCATGTGTGTTTAGAAAACTGGTTTCTCTTGTTAAATCTTTGAGCCACTGTGCCTTTCTCCACCTTCCTTTGTGGGCTTTGCTCTGCTCTTTGTTTCTAGCTACTGATGGACGCAGGTGGCATTTTTTGTGAGCACAGAGATACAATTTTATTCCAAACTAACTTAAGAGGCGTGCTTGAAAACCACAAACACAGTTGTTCTCATTGTGGCACCTACCAGGTCTAAAGCAAATATAATTAGAAATTTACCCCAAATACCTATTCTATATATTTTTAAAAATTTTTTTAACGTTTATTTTTGAGACAGAGAGAGAGAGAGAGAGAGACAGAGCATGAGTGGGGGAGGGGCAGAGAGAGAGAGGGAGACACGGAATCCGAAGCAGGCTCCAGGCTCTGAGCTGTCAGCACGGACCCTGA
>NC_064810.1:4970663-5015061 GCF_023721935.1 Panthera uncia
GAATCCGAAGCAGGCTCCAGGCTCTGAGCTGTCAGCACGGACCCTGATGTGGGGCTTGAACTCACGGACTGCGAGATCATGACCTGAGCCGAAGTCGGAGGCTTACCCACTGAGCCACCGAGGCGCCCCCGTATTCTATATTCTACTGACTTCCGGGCAGTGTATGTACCTGAATTTGGATGCATTTCTTCAAAGTCTTTCTGGACATTAATACACAGAACAGATGATTCTTCCTTAATGATTCACTAAGTCTTATTGTTTTACTTGTTAACGTGTGTTTGATAGATTTAGTCATAAGACCACAGTGTTCAGAAAGCTGGCCTTAGGTCTTCTAATGCATATATTTCTATGCACGCATATCTTTCTCTGAAAACCCACAGGACTGCAGGTGTTAGTACAAAGTATCTTTCTCCTTAACTGTGTCTTGATTTCCTTTATTATTTCTGGCTCCCTGTATTCTTCTCTCAATACTTTTCAAAATTCATATATGCAGAGTGCCTCAGACTTAAGACCCTACCGGAAAGAAAAATCCTTTCCTGTCAATTATAGAAACCCGCTGCCTAATAATGATAAGCACATATTTCAAAGTGTTTTAGTGAGTGTGTTTAAAAGTTCAGCTCTGGAAAAGACCTCTATTCATTTAATTAGCAAGAAAACAACTCTTAATTTCTGAATAGAGTAGACTGAAAGCACAGTACAAAGAACCGTTTGGGACGAGGTTGTTAAGATTTCTCTCTTAAAATACTTGCACTTAAGCTTTGCAGTTTATTCTTGCGGATTTAGAACATTTTTTATCTGATGCTTATTTTATGTGCCTTATTCTGTTTGTAAATTCACCCTCCACCTGACATGTTCAAAGCATGCAGCGAATACTGCCGTGGACCCCTCTTCAGACACTTCTGGGTTAGTCAGAGTGTAGTAATGTGAATTACTTCTCTCTTATTGAAAGTTTGTACATCTTTTTGTAATGCGTAGAAGACATAGATAAACGGAAATAAAAAATAATGGTGGCCTGTAAAAATTGTGACGTTTGTCATTATTTTGATGTATAGAAAGGCCTCTCCTGTGGCAACATGATATTGATGTGATGTGCAGCTGTATTTTCTTCCAGAACACTCCTTGTTTCATTGTTAACATACATTAACGATTTCTTTTGATAAAATATGTTGTCAGTGCTTTGGTGGTTCGCTCAGTATTTGTGGGTGGAGTTCATGTGGCTAAAACCAGACCGGAGTGCAAGAAAGGAGGGGGACCCTTTTCAGACATTTTGGCCTAAAGAGAAAGAGATACAGTGCATGGGAGAGCATATATCAAAGGGAAGGCCGTTTCTTTTTGTAAATACTCGTGTATTATCCGTCTTTTTCTGATTAACATTTTCCAGCTTTTGTACCCTAGAAAATTGCACTTGTTGGCTCTTTTACCAAGCTTCATATGATTTGGAGGGATGAAGCCCATATCTAATGAGAGAAGAACACACAAAGAAAATAAACCATGGTCCTGGTGCTCCAGAAACCCAGTCCCGTGTGGGGGTGATGGAAGGGATAGACTTGGTAATTAAGATCGACAGGAAGCAGATCGTGCCTGTGTTAAAGTGGAATCTCCAAGTCCCCGAGGAGCAGGGAGAGAGAGATTGGTTCTATCTGGAAAATCGATGGAGGCTTCTTAGAGGAATTGCTGTTTGATCTCTACTCTACCTTCTCGAGAATCTAAACGTGCCTTAATTAATGTTTAGTGAATGAATTAATGAATAGAGAGTGTTTTGTTTTTCTGTGTTTCGGTTGTGCATGTGAAGGGGGGGGGGGCGAGCAGGCTTCTGATGTAGAAGGGACAGCCCACAAGCCCGACAGCTGATAATTAGTCAATATTTGTTAAGAATTCATGAATTCTAATAAGGATATTGAGGCTGGATCATACATGAAAGTAAAGCATCCCTAAATGAATAATGCAACTCTGTATAACACCATTTGCAAAAAGTTATCCATACTAAAATTATAGGTGCTCTGAGCCTAAAGGCAGTGTCTTCTTTATCGTGTTTTCCCCATAGCACTAAAAAAAAAAAAAATTAATAAAGCCATTATGTAAAGAGAGAGCCACCAGGAATGCCCTGGATTATGTCCGCATACAGGGAATGCACCTTAATCTGAATGTAGACAGCTATGCCCTATTTCCCTTTTGCAAAAAGCCTACAAATTGATTTTTATAAATTTACCGATGACACCATCCATCCTTTCTCGTCCTGGGAAAAGCATATGCACAGGAAGGAAAGCATGGCCTTGCCTCAGCTTGGCCACCAATTATAGGTGACTTTAGCTGTATTCCATCTTGCTGTGATTCTGTTCATTACGTTTGCAAATGGTCACAGGATTGCAAACTTGTTATGAAGCGGTGAAATCCTTTTCTTAAATAAAATCTCATCTGCGATCTCAGTATTTCTAACATATAATCTCTGGTTGAGCCCACGTGAACGTCTGGAGACCCAGAGTCCAGCCTGCTCACCGCCTGCCCCCAACGCTGTCCCCGACCCCCACACCTACCCTCCCCCACCTGCTCCTCCCCTGGGGATCCCTGGGGACTCCGGGGTGTGGAGCTCCCCAGACAACCACTGGACTGTGATCATGAGGTTCCTCCCTGGCCCCAAATCCTGAGCTGTAATAAATCTTTGTCTGGATTCCTTTTCATCCTATAAAGGGCAAGTCTTCTCTCCAGTGTATGAGTTAATTTACCTTAATGGCGTCTTTATCCTCTACCCCTTTGCCTGTGTAAGAAAGATGCAGCCCAGAGAAATAGATCTCAACCTTTATTGTGTACGAAACACTTGAACAGTTCATTGAAATTCAGGGCGCTGTCCTGTTTCTCGCTGTGTATGCCCTGCTTCCCAGTCTTACTGAGCAAGTCCGTCTGAGAGGCCGTGGATCTGATTTGAAAACAACATCCCTGATGATTTTAATAGCAGGCGGTCCACAGACTACACCAGGAGAAAAGAAAACAAAACAAAAATAAAGTAAGAGCATTGCTGTAGGATTCAGAGGATGGCAAACAGAGAGAGTAAGCACCGTGTCAAAGCGAATTTTCATTTCATGCTTAGGGATTGTTCCCTTTTATGTTTGGGCCAAATTCTACGTGATCCCACGATGGAGACATCGGGATCGCTCATTAAGGTGGAATTTTTTCCAAGAACACTTTAAAACTGGGGCACTTTACGGTTTGGAGCTGTTACAGTAAGGAATAAGTTTGAGGAAGTCGCGTATTATGATGTAACCACCAGATCCCATTCCTGGAGGACGGTGCCGGTTGGATGCAGTGGGTCCTGCTGGGTTCAGGCCCCTCTCTTCCGTATTCCTGGTGATTTGCTTTGGGCTCAGTGAGGATCCCCTTACATCTCTGAGCTAGGCTCCCTATCAAAACCGTCGGGGAGCCCCTGCTCTGCCCCAGCGTGAGCTGAGCCCTGCGTTTGCCCCTTCTGCTGGTCCCTAGCCCACCAGCTCACTCACTCACCTCCTAATTAGTGTAGACGGAGCACTTTCTCTGAGGCCCCAAGATGAATACCGCTGGCCCCCACCCCAAGGAGCTGTAAAGCCATATGGAAGAAATGGGGGTACTTTACATTATGCAGAAGTGCTTGGGACGTGTTTCAGTTTGCTAGGGCAGCTGTGATAAAGTCCCACAGACTGATGGCTTACACAACAGAAGTCTCTTGTGTCCCAGTCCCGGAGGCCTGAAGTCCAAGGTCAAGGTGTGGGCAGGGCTGGTTCCTCCCGAGGGCGGGGAGGGAGAATCTGCCCATCCTCTCCCCTGGCTTCTGGTGCTCCCCAGCATCTTTGGCGGTCCTTGGCTTGCAGACACATCACCCCATGTCTGCCTGCATCCTCACAGGGAGCTGAGCCCCTCCTACTCCAGATGACCTCATCTCCGATTGCCTCTTCGGGAATCCTGTTTCCAAATAAGGGTCTGATGTACTGGGGATTAAACATATTGTATTTGCTCAACATTGACTTGGTCAATACGTGTTAAAAAAGGAGGTGGTTGGGGAGAAAGGGAGGAGCGAGGGGAGAGGGAGACTGACTTACAAATGGGTGATTATTGACTTCTGTCCTTGCAGGTGTTTCTGGAAATGGGCAGTGCTTTCAAATAACTGTGAGAAAGCTAAAATTGTTCTTTCCCTTGTGGCCGCTCTAATGTCGTAAGACGGGATTAATTAAGGGAAGAGCATGCTATCTGAGAAAGACTGAATTGTGGTCCCCAAATTCACATGTTGAGAATAATTCCTCCTTCCCTGGGCACTTCAGTGGAACTGATGGATGGATGGAGTGATTCTGTAAAAATGTAAGGCAGCTCATACTCTCTGCTCACATCCTCTGGCGGCTTTCCCTTTCATGCTGGGAGAAGCCAAAGTTCTACAAAGTTCTTCCTCCCCTGTGCTCTGATTTCCCATAACCTTAACACCATTTGACACAGCACGCCTCTTCCTCAGTTTCTTTCTCGCACCCCATCTGGAAGGTGGGCGCCATTCTGTCCACTGATTGCTTGGCTGTTCTGTCCCCAGCATGTGGGGCAATTCCTGCACGGAGTGAGTGCTTTCTCAAAGTAGCTGCTGTGTCAGTGAGTGGGCCAAGGACTTAGAGACTGAAGGGACACAGATCAACAACACACAGTCTGTGACAGCCACTGCGGGGAGGCGGGTTGTACAGAAAGGATATTACGTAAGTTATTCGGATTTGTAGACCACACTTCTCGCCAGCGCGATGGGCATGCTGATTTCTCTGGGCTTTAGTTGCTTCACCTGGAAAATGGGGACAGTAATTGTACCAGTCTCTTGGGTAACTGAGAGGGTTCAGTAGCTAATATCGTGAAGTTCTAAGTGCTTATGTTAGGTAGAAACAGTCAACTTAGTACATTTCAACATCTTTATTCCTTTTCCGTTTTTTTTTTTTTTGAAGTTTTTCTATCATGAACATGAATTGCCTTTATGATCAGAATTTTAAAAAACCGCCTTTAAAAGAAAACAAAGGGAATACAATGCTCACATATGTCTGGTTTAAACGTTAGTGCCTGAGAGCTTTGTTCTGGGCTCAGGTTTGCACCAGAGGACTTGCTGGGCAGGTCAGGACTCCCAAATCTGCTATAGCTCCCCTCTACCGGAAATAACAATGTGCCTCACCAAGGTAGATCGCTCTGTCTGTGCACAGTGGCCCCTCTTATCATATTTTCCAATGTGTAAGATTTTAAAAAGCATATATTATCCTTTTGATTCTCAAAACAATCCTGTAGGGAAATTAAACCATTTTCTTTAATAACATGGGATCTGATGCTGAGATTTTTGCCTCAAATCATATCTGTGGAAGGTGGCAGAAATAAATACCAGCTGATCCAGCTTCAGTTATTGTCCTTTTGCTCGAAGCTGCCTCCTTTCTAGCCACAATTCCTCCTGATAATAAATCTTTTTAAAACCATGTCCAAGTAATTAAAACAAAACAAAACAAATAAAAGGATCTCCCAAGATAGAATAATATGAGGGAGGTAGGATGTTTAGGAGACAACTTTGCTCTCTTTTATAAAATCCAATGGCCTTTCTGAGCTTTGACATGAGGAAGAGTTTTAGGAGTGAGCGTAAGGTCCACTAACATTTCAGTTAGGGGCGCCTGGGTGGCTTAAGTCTGTTAAGCGTCCAACTTCAGCTCGGGTCATGATCTCATGGTTTGCGAGTTCAAGCCCCATGTCAGGCTCTGTGCTGACAGCTCAGAGCCTGGAGCCTGCTTCGGATTCTGTGTCTCCTTCTCTCTCTGCTCCTCCCCAGCTCACACTCTGTCTCTCTCTCTCTCAAAAATAAATAAACATTAAAAACAAACAGACAAATACAATTTCAGTCAAATGCTCAAAATATCCAATTTTAATTCTCTTTCCATCCTGACAACAAACAAACAAGCCATGTCCAGGCCCGCCCAAGTGGGATTCTGTTCTAGACAACCTGCAAGGCATATGTGGGACAGGTTGAGAATTCGTGCTCTGCTCTAATCCAGGTGTCCTGTCCAACACCTGTGTGATCTGCCAACTTGTCTGTCTCCCACCCACCGGCCCAGAGTGTGTTCTATATTTGTCTGCTGGTCCTTCCCACTAGACTCTGAGCTTCTGGAGAACAGAAACTGGCTCTTATATATCCGCACATCCAGCTCCTGGTACATAGTAGATGTTCAGTTCATGTGTGTTAAGAATTGAGTTGAATGCAGCTTTGAAAAATATGTTATCACATCTAAACTGAATTTACACAGTATTTATGATGACAGTAGTTTATTTTTTGACCCTATAAAATGTCATAGATCTCATGTCCTAATTAGCAAATGAAGACAAAGGTTATAAGGAAGTTAGTGCACACCAAGACAGAACTAGCTTCAGCTGGTGTTTGCTGAGGACGAATCACGTGCTGGCACAGCTGATCCTTGCCCTAACTCTGTTCCTGTTTTTGCCAATGGATGAGGACACGAGTCTAGGGGACTTATTTGCCCAAGTTCCTGTGTATTATAATAAGCAGAGCAAACATTTCTTTTTAGTGCTTACCCTGCATGCACCGCTCTTGTAAATCTTCTAATATGTATTATATCACTCGATTCTCCCCTAAACCCTTAGGATAGGAAGGATTGTTGTATTCACCTTACGAATAACTAGGCACAGAGGATTAAGTGAAGATGCAGATTAGACTAGAATAAGTGGTGGACCACGATCAAAACCCAACTTCTTGGTATAAAAGGTCATACTCTTAACCCTGACCCCCTCTTGGGGAACCAGGTCTATCCCAGGCATAGTCTAAAGCACAAGTCCATCCTTTTCCCCAAAACTAGAACTTTCTATTTTTCTTGTCCTATATTAGCTGACCTCACAGAAATTCAGAGACTACATCATAATGCTATGGCAACTTTAGAGGTAATGCTGGCAGAGATCATTATGGCCACCCATTATTCGATGCCATTCTATACGTTATTTCCAAATCAGAGAATGAGAAAAAAAATAGATAAAAGAATACTATGGGCTAATTACCCTGTAGAAAAGTATTGCATAAAATGATGACTAAATTAAAAAAAATCTATATATATTCCACTCCTAAATAATTATCCTGGATAATATTATTTTTAAAGTACTCTTCAAGTGAAAATAATGTTGGTCAAGAAATATGTTCATGAAAACAAGCTCTTGGTGATGAATGTCATTGGCCTGTGAGTAAAAGGGGAAAGCTGATCCCTGGATGTGGGGTTCAGGCTAAGTCTCTCGGAGCCGGGTCTGTGCACCTTGATTCCCGTGAATGCTGTCCAGATGCCAGAGGCCCCTCCAGCTACACTTGAGATGCACGTGTTTCCTCGTCGATCTTCTTCTTTTTCCTTTTCTTATAGACGAGAGAAAGTACAACCTTGACTTTCTTCTGAACTGTCACAAATGACATTTACTTTTTTCCCTGTGGAAACTACTCAAAATAATTAATATCCAAGAATATAGTCTTTATACAACTACTTTGCTCCTAGAGAAATTCGAAGGTTAGAAAATGTCAAAAAGAATCTGAATTGATTTTGCCACCTGGGGTGAAGTTTTCTATTCTTGTTACAAAAGTCAATTTTCATAAAAAAAATTTTCGTATACCATACCTTGGGAATATCTTAATTTCAATGGATAAAAAAAACGTATAGTTGCCTGTTTACAGTTTTACTTTAATATAGAGCATTGGTATTAAGGGTTTATCATCTACTTTATAGATTTCTGATCTTCTGTAGGAATAAAGTAAAAGGAGAGTCACTCAAGTAAATTTTAAAATACTGACTCATATGCTTTCAGTCGTGTGTGGGTGAGTAGCTAGATGGGTGGATGGATGGATGGTTGGGTGGGTGCATGGGTGGATGGATGGTTGGGTGGGTGCATGGGTGGATGGATGGTTGGATGGGTGCATGGGTGGGTGAATGGATGGATGGGGAAATGGATGGATGGGGAAATGAATAGATAGTGGATTCATTTCTTTGAACAATGCTGATACATTGGTTAAATGTTGTGCTTGTGATCTTAAGTTGGGATACTGGAGAGAGAGAACAACTTTTAAATAGGCTTGGGATATTTAAGATATCACGTCTGTACGTTTATAACACAATATAAAGAAATGGTTTTCACATGCATTTGTACATGTGTGGATACATTGAAGAGGATGAGAGTAGTTTTGATCATCTGTAAGCTTTGATAATGAAGTACCATTGTCTTTACAATATCTGGAAACAACCTATGGATCCTTAAAATCATTTTTTATTCCACTTCCCTGCCTTTGCTGACCAGCTACAAGTGAGATTTTTTTTTATCCTACCGGTAAAGTCAGTCAAATCGAATGAAATTCTTTCTCTTAACACATACACAGATCCAGGCTGAGGTCTGACTATATAACACCATTAACTGAGGCTCTCTTGGTGGTCCCTAGGGCACTGTGAGATGTCCCCTTGCCCTTGGACTTTTCCTTCTATCCCTGTCTCTTTGACTTACTCCACAAAGTCTTCTGGATGTTTCCAAACACTCCCCACACACTTCTGCCTCAGGGTCATTCCATTTGTAGGTGTCTCTGCTCAGGATGCTTTCTCCCCAGGTGACCACTGTCTCTCCCTGTCTCTCCCCTTTGGGTCTGTGCTCCTGGGTCACTTTTATCAGGATGGCCCTGACCATCTCATTTCACAGCACACCTGTCACCCTTGATCTCCTTTCCCCCATTCTTTTTTGGTCAGGAGCCTCCTTGGCCCCCTCCATGTGACCTAGCTGACCACTGTATTTAAAATCATGACCTTATGGGACATCACTTCTCACTTCCCTTTCTCTTTCTCTGTAGCATCCATGCCGCCTCACACACTCCTTTATCTTGTTTGGCATCCATGTCCCTCTTATCCGGGGGGTGGGGTATCTCCTGATCCTTCAGTGACGTATCCCTAGTGCCTAGAATAGATCCAGAGGGATCTGCTGCAAAACAGTGGAGAGGATTTAGGTGCGTGTGGCAGGGGGTAGGCAGATAGGATTAACCATTGGTTTTACTGGAAACCATAGCTGCCTTATCTGAAATTTGTTAGTATTTTAGCCTCATTGTTCATTCTCCTTGTTGCCCACCGTTGTGAACCGAAGGAATTTCTTTATATAAAGTGTCTACAACCACCTCTTTTATATAAAACAACATTTATTTGGAGCCACTCAATTTACATGACCTTTTTTCTTAAGCAGCAATGAAAGGATAAAAGAGTTGACTAAAACATAATGTAAAAACTCTCCAGTATTTGAAGATGTTCACCTTGAATCGGTCGTTTTTTTTTAAATGTTTATTTATTTATTGGGTGGGGGAAGGAAGGGGAGAGAGAGAGGGAGAGGGAGAGGGAGAGAGAATGAATCCCAAGCAGGCTCTGCACTGTCAGCTCAGAGCCCGATACGGGGCTCAAACCCATGAACCGTGAGATCATGACCTGAGCCAAAATCAAGAGTTTTGCCCGACCGACTGAGCCACACAGGCGCCTCTCATCTTGAAGAGATAGTGGCTATTTCAGTTGCCGGGTTTTGGAGTCTGGGGTGGTTGGACCCCAGCTCTGCCGCCTGGCGGCCCAATGTCCTTGACCCACATTTGCCCTCCCTCGGCCCAGTGCCCGTCTGCAAGTGGCACCCACGTCAGTCACCAGGGCAGAGGACTGAGCGGGGTGCTGAATTGCACTTCCTTGTTGTTGGTTCATCAGTTTCATTGAATTTCTGTCTGGAAGGAAGGCAGGGAGGGGGCAGGACCAGCACTGTCCGTCACGTGGCTCGGGTTCTAATGGCCAGAGCCCTGCTTCCTCCCACGCGTGGGGCCCCCTCTGGTGGAGAAGGCTCGGGGATCAGGGTGGACACCTCTGCCTGCTTCCTTGCGCTCCCTGGAGTTCTGGTGGAATTCTGGTGGAATTCTATGGTGGAATCCACATTGTCCTCCATTTGCCCCACGCTTCCTGAGCAGCCCCCTCCGTGAGCCAGAAGCTTCCAGGCATGGAGCCCAAGAGTGGGAGACACTGACATAGGCCTTGTCTGCAGGGCAGGCGGTGACACCTGCAAGGCTCCAGTGAGACAACGAGGTGTGCTGATGCCAGGAGAAGAAATGGTCAGGACCCGTGGGCATGTCCCCTGTAGGAAAAGGCAGGCACACTCACGTACAGGGGGAGATGTGGAGTGAGACAGATATGGGGACATGGGCAGGGTGTCATGCAGAGGGGACCTGAAGGAGAAAGAGAGTGTGGTGTGCTTGAGGTGGGGAAGGGTGTGGGGGAGGGGACAGATCAGGTTCAGAGAGGGAGGCTGTGGATGCCAGCAGGCACTTACCCTGCAGCGTCCCGTGGGCCACAGTAATGGTCCTGTTTGCGTTAAGGAGACACAGACACGTCACTGCTGGGGAGACACAACCACGTTTGCAATATAAACTTCCACTCTGCCTGCGGTGTAGCAAGTGGTTGGGAGCAAGGGGCTGGCCAGCTCCCGAAGTGGGGTGATGCTTGAGTCATAATGCAGGTGAGAGCTGTGGGGAGCCTGACCCAGAGGACAGAGGACAGGACTCCGGCAGAGCTGAGAGATGACGTGGCAGAGAGTGGAACGGACTTGGTGGCACCACGGATGCTGACGGAGAGGGAGAAGGAAAAAGAGGGAGGGTGAGGTGACTTCTTTACTGGGAACTGGGTGGGAGCCCCCATGGAGGGAACCAGGCGAAGTGTGGGTTTCGGGTGGAGAAGGAGGAGTGTGGTGTTGGAGGTTGATTTTGAAGTATCTCCAGGATTTCTTGGTGGAGGGGAGACTGTCTTTGTATGTGAGACAACACATTTTCTCTAGGAAAATAGGTTATTTGCTGTTGTAAATCAGGCAGTTGAGTCCTTTTATAGGGTGGATGTGGGATAATTCAGAATTTTCCTAACATGGCGTAAAATGGGTCAAAGGGTTTTACTTTCAGTGCAAAAGCAGTTAGAGGGATCACCTGAAATCAGAGTTTCCCAATGGATAAATCGTAGACAACTGGTCACCTAAAAGGGTAGGAATCCTTTCTCGACCACAAGAAAGGGTTTTCTACCACACTCTTATTTACCAACAAGGGTCAGATGGAGACCCTTGGTCAAGTCTGTGTGTGATTCTAAAGAGAAGAGGACGATCAAGTCCAGAATAAGGACGGCTATTCTAAAAAGATAAAAAATATTGGGAGAACTGATGGTGTTTTCTTTCTTCGAACTGAATTTGTATTTCACAGTTTCCAGGTGCTGGTTGGTGTCTTTTGCTTGGTCCAGCCCCTCTCGAGGTCCAATTATATATGGAGCTGGGGCAATTGTCAACAGTTTGGTGTGTGTTATTTCATCCTGTTGGTGAGGCATCCCTTGAAAATAAACAGCACCCTCAGAGTTAAGACAGTATATCTCCAATGTAGAAACTGTCTCTTCAAAGTATTGCTGGGGGCGGTAGCAAATAAAAAATGGCAATCCTGTTTCCATAAACTTTATTGCATCCTGTAACTATGCTTTCTAGGTAGATAAAGATTCTTAGTTTAGTTTTGTTTTGTTTTTCCTGCATAAAAGAGAAGAAAGACAGGTACCAGAGGGAGAGATGGCCAAGGGGTATCCTAGTCCTCTGATATTTTATAGTGAAAAAAAAAATATTCCCTCGAAGAAGCAAGGTAGGTTTTTAAGGTGGTTATGAACATTTCTTCCAAACTCAGAGACATGCGGGCAACATTCTTAAAGCCCTTTTATATCTAAATGGCTAAGGAGCTTAGAAATTTACCTCGAATCTTTCTCATCCAGTAAGATTAGGGTTGGGTAGGAGCTGATGTGAGAGAGATGATTGTAACATATCCACTGACAGACAGAAATGACCACCAGTCTCTGAGGGTCCGGATACAAACCTTTGATCGGCTGAATTCTTAGTATTAAGGAGATCCATGTGGCTTTGGAAGGCTTTGAAAGGATCCAGGACTTTTAAGATAAGGTTGCTCCTAATCAACACAAGCAAACATTAGAGCTTGGAGTAAAATCTCTGCAAACATAATTCCTATTCAAGAGGAAAAAAAAAAAAAAAAAACAAACTATTTTAGCAGCCACCAAGGAACCCCACCACGTTCTGTAATAGAAACACACAAAACTCGTGATGGATGTTTGTCAGTGCCTTTTAGCCCTGGAAGGTGTGGTAAAAGCTTTCTGGTGACTCGCTCAGGAACCTTCCCAAAGGTGAGTGTCATAGCATGCTTTGAAAAAGAGGGGCCCAAAATGGAAAGCCTTGACATTGCTAAGGGTAAACTATGTCTCGAAGCATACCTATGAGGATTCTCTGGCTACTCACCCCGACTGATTGTTGCTACACCAGCTGTCTTCCTGGATTCTGAAACCAGAGACATTGCTTTTACAAGGTGATTTCTCGAGACTAACTCAGCAAAAGCAAAGGACACAATAACTGTCCCGCAGCAGGGGAGGAGAGACATAAGGGCATTTCTCAAGCCTCTGGCTTTAAGGAACCGAGCCTGGAACTAGAAATATGAGGCACGAACACTCACAATTTATCAGTAACGTAGGGCAACGGTGCCCACAGTATCTAAACACGAAGATCGTAGCTAAGCCGTCTTTCTTTTAGGTCAAGGAATAACACCATCCGGTAAATACTGGGAAGGGATATTTTAAGCCAGGGCTGTCCTAGAAAATCCAGAGCAAATGTTTATGCATATCCTATTTGTAAAAAAAAAATGCTTATATTTTACGTTTTCTAAATACGTGTAACAATATATCAGAGGCCGGGAATTAATATAACAAAGCAATCCCATGATGTTCTTAGATGTACGGCTTTAGTCCTTAGCTTCATGTGGTGAGTCTTGCCTTGTGTCTCTTGTATCTTATTTGAGCCACATGCGGGAAAGAAGAGAATTCCACATGGAATGGCATTCTAGCATTCACCGTTCACTGTGGCCCAGGAGTCGTGGCTTTGGCCACGCGCGCATCAGGGAGAGCTTTGTGAACGAAAATCGATGGTAACTTACCAAATCGTCCTGAGGACTTTGAGGACTATTGTAGTCTCTGGCACTGAAGCAGCCCAGTGCTGAAGGATCACTTTTGGGCTTGCAATTTTAAAATGGGGCCATGATATTTTGGGACACAAAGAGGGAGCATGGCTGCAAACCTGTGTCACTAGACACTGTGGAAATCTCGGGGATGTCTGGACGAGAGGCTTGCTCTCAACGTTCTCATAGCTCCGAGTAGCGCATTCTTCAGAGAGAAAGGAGAGCCCCACACGGGGGTCCTGTCTCAGGCTTTCACGCAGGATTCCTCCCTGGGAGGCAAGAGTGGCTTCAGGCTTCCTTTGAACCAGTAGCTATGATAGCCAGAACCGGCACTGCTGGATGAAAACACTGGGTTTGTGCCAGGGCGTGTCAGTTACCCACAGCTGCGGAAGAAACCACCTCAAAAGTCGGTGGCTTAAAACAAGGGCTATCTGTTCGGCTGGTGCCTTTGCCGGTTGGCGGTTTGGGCTGGGCTCACCCGGGCTGGGGCGTGCGTGAGTCTGGGTCCAGCCGCTTGTCAGCAAGGTGGCTCTGCTTTGGGGGATGGCCAAGCTGTGTTTTGGTGTGATGGAAGGAACTGCTCCATTCGCTTCTTGTCATCAGCATCAGCAGCCTAGCCCGGGCTCGTCCGTGGGGCATCTCAGCAAGGTTCAGGGAGAGAGAAGGTGTTTAAGGTCTCTGAAAGCCCCGGTTGGGGGCTGGCACACCGTGACTTCTTCCTCATCATCTAGGTCATCGTGAGACACAAAGCCCCTGCCTGTGGTTCTCTCCAGAGTGTCTCAGTCAGCGTAGTTCCTGGCTTTCTAGCTGGCTCTCAGACTACTTTCATTATCTCCAGGACTCCAAATCCCATCCACCTGCCATGCCAACCCTCACCCCAACCCTCTCCTGGAAGATGGCCTTGTCTCTACATAGCTAGAAAGGGGAGAGCAATGGAACAATTCTGTTTAATTAATATTCTGATCACATGGACCAGGGTCCATAAGGCCAGGACCCCATGAGTAGCCCTCACATCCCTGGCCTGAAGAAGCCAGGAAAAGGGGTGGAGATCATTTGGGGCAGTAGAGCTTCCCTGGAAGGCTTGGCCTTGTGCTAAGTCACATGCAGCGTGAACAATAGCCTGCCCTCTCCTCCACATTCAGGTCTCTCCTGAAAACGCACGGTCCCTGCCGAGTGATCAGCCGTAGGGACATCACAGCTCTGCATCTAGAACCAGTCCCATTTGAGCAGCTGATGGGGCTTCCCTGAAACCCCAAGATAAGAAATTGAGTGCAAGCAGTTCATTTCAGAGGCAGTCCCAGAAAATATCCTAAGGAATTAGGGAAGGGAGACAGGAAAGGAAAGAAGGCAACGACGTGAGTGTTGTGCAATGAGTTACTGCCATTCGTAACGGGGGCTCAGTCCCACCTGGGGAACCCCGAGAGACCTGGTGGATTACCCTCAAGGAATGATCATACCTGACAGACAAGGAACCTGCCGCATCTGTGGCTGAGAGCTGTTCCTGGGGACTTTGACCCCCCAACGCTCGCTGTCCTGACTGCTGGCGAGAGAAGGCTCTCAGGTACAGGGGTGCAGCTGTTTGCAGTAGGACCCCTCTTGGCCAGAACTGGAACACAGGTGCCTCACAGCACGAAGTGAACTTTGTGAGGCCACACGGCCAGGAACTAAATCTGACTCTAAAGTCCGTGCTCTTTTTGGCTGGACGAGGCGCCATCCCAACCACGGAACACGTTGCCCCCAAAGGGAGAGGATGGGCCAGAGAAAAAAAATGTGCTGGGGAAAGATGGAGTGAGCTCAGCAGGGCTGAGGGCCCAGAGGATGGATGGACATTGTGGAAACGGAGAGCAAGTAAGCAAAACAGGAAAGAACAGGAGAGAAGAAGAAATGATGATCACACCTGTAGTTGCTGGGATCCTAGATGTTGTTGGGTGTGCAGAAGGCTGGGTGATAAAAATCAAAGGCCACCAAAAACTGACTGTTTGAATATCTTAGCAAACCACTGATGCATTCAGGGAAGAGTTCATCAGCAATGTATAAATGTTCTTCTTACCCAAATAGTGTTTGTTTCATGGCAGTCTGGGTCCTGTGACACAAAGCCCCACATTCTGTAATGATCTATTCTGATCTGTTCTAAATGCACCCCTGCCCTCTGCTAGACGGAAAACAGGGAGACCAACTCTTTCAAACCCTGGGGGCGTGGCGTCGCTCTTTACTGTTCTGTTCCCAGGTGTATTTATTGGATGCCCTATTATATGCGTATATTTGCATGAAATAAATACACCATGAATAAAGATCCACTTTGGGAACACCATCTGCCAACACAAGTGGTGAAGTGCACATTCTTATTTGTGAAGTTTTCATGAACTTTTCTGGGATCTCGGGAGCATTATTCCTTGTATCAACGTCATGTGGATTAACATAACGTGCTTAAATTCCATAGGTATCTATGAAGTTTTTTTTTTCCCTGAGCCAAATAAGTCACCTTTCACCAGAAAAACTGAATAAAAAATGAATAAGTTTGCTGGCCCAAATTCTGTGTTTAGCTGACATATTGTATACCAAGAGATTGCACTGATTATTAATAAATGGCAACACCACCCCCCGCAAAATGCTAGAAAAGCTTAACTCTATAAAATGCTTATATTTTATTGTTTATATTTATGTGTATCTTAACATAGAGTTAAGATTTTATATATTAAGAGAAGTTAATTAAGATTTATATGTATATATAATACATATGCAGTACAATTTTTACAATTATCTAAACTTTAACAAAATCTAACATTGTAAATTCCTTAATCAATCACAGCAGAAAAGGGGGGGAAAGACTTCATTCTACAAATACTCATTGTGTTACTTCTTTGCATTAGTATTTTTACGCTAGTAATATTGTGGAGAAGTTCAGAAATAAAGACATAGAAAAGGAAGAAAGAGAATTCCCATGTGTGGTGTTCTCCCATAACCACACTAACAATAAAAGTTTTCTAATATCTCTTTGTTGCTTTTCCCGATTTTAGATTTTTTTTTTTTTTGATTACTCGTGTTGAAAAATACCAAATTTTTAAAAAGTTTAATTTGGGAGAATTTGTTCATGAAAATTCTAACTTTTAAGTTGTTTATGATCAGTTTTCTTAAGGACCCAAACTGCCACTAGTAATTTTTTTTAAGGTAGATGTGACATGTTTTGTTATAAACCAAATTCTGTTCATCAGATTAAGCTCTCACATTTATTCAAATTCTTGAGACACTCTTTGCGTTACTGACTCTGTTCCCTGTGCTCTGCTTTTTATCTTCATGACTTATTTAAAATTTTTTTTAACGTTTATTTATTTTTGAGACAGAGAGAGAGCATGAACGGGGGAGGGGCAGAGAGAGAGAGGAAGACACAGAATCAGAAGCAGGCTCCAGGCTCTGAGCCATCAGCCCAGAGCCTGACGCGGGGCTCGAACTCACGGACCACGAGATCGTGACCTGAGCTGAAGTCGGACGCTTAACCGACTGAGCCACCCAGGCGCCCCATCTTCATGACTTATTTTAAAACTGGAAGTTTATGCCTCTTAATCTCCGCCACCTAATTGGCCCATCTTCCCATACCCCTACCCTTTGGCAGCCACATTTGTTCTCTGTACTTATGAATCTGTTTCTGTCTTTCGTTTGTTGGTTCCTTGCTTTGGTTTTTAGGGTCTACATATAAGTGAAATGATATGGTATTTGTCTTTATTTTATAGTACCCTTTAGGTCCGTCCATGTTGTCATAAATGGCAAGATTTCATTCTTTTTTATAACTGAGGATATTCTCTTGCACATGTGTATCCCACAACTTCTCTATCCGTTCATCTACAGATGGGCATTTGGGTTGCTTCCATATCTGGGCTACTGTAAATCAAGCTGTAATAAACATAGGGGTGCACATATCTTTTCAAACTAATACACAGCCCCCCTGAAGATGTAGAGATGAAATGAAAGTTGTTTTGCCCCCGACCAACTATAGACATCAGTTGATCAATTTTGTTTCCTTTCCAAGGGAAAATATTTGTCATGCACCAGCAAGGGCCCGTGAACTCCAGTTTGAAAAGACTCACCAAGTACAACTCTCCAGTTTGAAAACTGGGGAGTTGAAGCCCAAAGAGGTAACGTGACTTAGATTTAGTTATCAGTGTTTATTGTTTCAAAGGGGAAAAATTAAATTAATGAAGGCATTGGAAACTACATTGCATTCTTATTAAATACACTTTGTAGGATTTGTGGTTGATGATCGTGAACATCAAATCTGACTTCCCTGTTGAGCAAAATGAACGATAATCAAGTGGAACAAATTGCATTGCTGTTATCCCTTCTTGTTGATTTGAGCTAGCACATGATAACTGAACTGACATGGGCTTTGTTTGCTTAGCTCTTCTCCTAAGGAGACCTGCATGCATTTTGCACTTTGAATTTATACCAGTTTTCTATCTACTAACTGCCTAGTCCCGACCTCGATTTAATCAAGAGTTCTGTCTCCCTCTTCAGTTTAATTATAGCACATACCCATGGAAAGCACATATTTTATGCCTAGTTTTGTTCTAGAATGCTTGTCAACCCGAGCACTGTTGACATTCGGGGCCAGATAATTCTTTGCTAACGGGCCAGGGGGGCTGTCCTGTGCATTTTACAAGATACTTAGCAGCATCCCTGGCTTCTACCCACTAGATGTCAGTATCACCCGTTCTCCCACTCCCAGTTGTGACCAAAAATGTCTCCAAATATATTAACCCAATGTCCTCTGGAGTACAAAATTGCCCCCCATCGAGAACCCGTATTCTAGGTACAGCAAGGATTGTAAGAGTATTGTAAGACCACAGAGAGAGAGGGTGTTTCTAGAGCCTCTTGTGGTCTTGTTTTGTTAGAATCTGCTAGAAGCTAAGCAAACAAGGGCCATTTCAGCTCAGTTATCGTGCGCTAATTCAAACGTAATCATTGGTGATGATTTACATACACGCCATCGTCATCCAGTCTCAGTTTGTTGGTGTTTTTGTTTGTGTGTTTTGCCCCCTCAAGAACTTACAAAACTGTAAATACATTTAGGACATTTAAATTGTTGACGGCAATCTTTGATTTTGACACACTTTCACGGGAAAAGTATTTGCTGGAATATAGTAGCATTGCGTTTAACCTCACCCGCCATTTGACTTGCTATGATTATAGAGCATCACTTTCTCTAAAAGGAGGAGGATATTTACAGTAAGGCAGAGCTACCGACACGCAAGCCTGACACACGTATCGATGTGTGGGCATTTCAGGTCACCCCTGAAATTTAACTTGAAGTTTATAGGTCCATGGCTCACAGAATTTCTTCTGGTGGAAATTTATCCCTGCATTGAGAAGAACTAATCTACTGCATGCATAATGTAGGGCCAAGGCTAATGTCATTCGGGCAACGTATTGGCTCAGAGTAGTTATATGTCTTGAAATAGATGAGAGGTCTGAAATAATACACGTATTCACGGGTATTAGGAGTCAGGAGCTATAAATGTTGGGATCCAGACAACGCAAGAAGGGTAAGGCACATGCTTCGTGATCTAAATTACCCAGGTGATGGAAGTTTCAAAGGTGCCTGTTTGTTATTGTTGCTTAGGTTTGTTGTTCAAGCAAACAAGTATCATATTAGGGTTCTCCAGAAAAATAGAACCAATAGGGTGTGTGTGTGTGTGTGTGTGTGTGTGTGTGTGTATGTGTGTGTGTGTGTGTGTGTGTGTGTGTGTGTGTGTACACATACCTGCCCCACCAAATTCTGGGCATACCCTCCCTCTGCATTAAATGCCAGTATCTCTGTGAACCAGAGTTTATCAACCCAGAGGCTGGGACTATAGCTGAGGCTCAGGGCCACCTGCAGGGCCAAACAGGTGCTTCAAGGTGAGACCAAGGGGCTGGATTCAGGAAAGCACGAGCCAGCTGCTGCTACAGGTACCCAGTGGCAAGGGAATGGAGAGCCCGATTGCACAGACAGCACGTGTCCAGCGTCCCTCCTGTGTCTCAAGAGCTAAGGCTCAGGCCAGCACAGGGCTGCAGGTCCCCGAACCACCACAAAACGACAGGTTTTGTAAACCTGAAGGCAGGAGGAGGGCAGGGGGGAGTTACCTTGTATTTATTTGCTGTTCTTATATCCACGGCCTTACTTTCAGCTGCTTAAATCATGACATTTATGGTTAGGTCCGGACAGAATGGGCTAATGCCTATCCACACTGAAGACAAAGGGACGCCTGGGTAGCTTAGTTGGTTGAGGGCCCAGTTCTTGATTTTGGCTCAGGTCATGATCTCATGGTTGTGGGATCGAGCCCCAAGTCGGGGCTCTGCACTGGGTATTGAGCCTGCTTAAGATTCTTTCTCTGTCTCTCTCTCTTTGCCTCTGTCTCCCCTCCTTCTCTCTCTCCCTCTCTCTCTCTCTCTCTGTCTCTCTCTCAAAAAATGACTGAAAACAGAACATTAAATAGCATCGTGGAAATGCTCAAATTGGATGGTTTAGTTATCACCTGGGTTGATGTTATGGAGCAGGTCAGCAAGGGTTGGTCTTAGGTTCTAGGGGGAAAAAAGCACTAACAGAAAAGAGAGAGGGGAAGAGAGGGAGGGGGAGAAAGAGAGAGCGCTAGAGAGTAAGAGAGACAGGAAAGAGTAGAGAAGAGAGAGGGAGAGAGAGAGAGAGAGATGAGATGAAAGAGGGAGAGAGAGAGAGAGAGAGATTTGGGCCCTAAAGGCAGTAACGTGTGTGTATCTTAGCAGAAAGAGCCATTTGGATTTCTCCAACACCGTAGGGCGCTGCAGAGACCCTCCCCTCCTCCTGCTTCCTCCCTGGGCTGGCGTTTCTTTCCTTTCTGACCCCTGCCTGGTCACAGAGAGAGATGGATTTTGACAGAATCAGGAAGAGTTGTTCTATTTCCATGGCAACGTCAATTCACATTCTGCAGGTATATCGCGGCCACTTAGGCCACGGACTAAATGAAGGTTCCTGAAGGTTCTGGCCAAAAATAACTTGGCAGGCCACCGTTCCTCCCAGCCCCACGGAGATGGGCATTAACTGACGGGATGCCAGCTGTCAGCTCCGCTCCTGTCTCCCTGCTAAAGAGGAAGGAGCAGGACTTGCCAGTGCTTGGGGGAGGGGTGCCAGCCAGGGGCTGCTCCATTGTTTCCACGGGCTCAGAAATAGCTGAATGGAACATGAAATACATTCTAACTTGTTCACCCCAGGGGCGCCAGATAATTTGTATTTCAGCACAAGTATTATAATTACATAGCTTAGAGTTAGAATTAATTAGCATTTGGGGAAGTAGTGATAAAACCGAGCAGTTATTAAAAAATTAATTTTAATAGAAATCAGTTTGGAGAGGGTTGCTTGTCTTTTGAAAGAGGATTGATTGATTGATTGATTGGTTTATGATAGCGAAGGGAGGGAGAAGGATAACATGATTCAATAGTCCCATAACCAACCTAGAATAATAACTGCCCTTATCATTGGGTGTTACCCATGGGTAACTAACTCTCCAGGGATAGTGGATAGATACTGAAAACCCAAACCAGTGGCACAAATGCCCAGCACGTTTAAAAATAACTCAAGAGTTACGGTAATGTTTGAGGGTTACCTGTGGGGGGAAAAATGCTTAGTATTATCCTTTAAAAAAATACATCATCTCCCAAAGAGATGGGTTATGTCAACGTTACTGATAATAAACACAGTGGAGAATCGCTTCCTATATTTGTTCTGGACACACAAGATGCTCGGCAGGCATTAGCATGGGTCAGAGAGTAACTCCCGCAGTCAGCAAATACTGTCTGTGCATGTTCTAGGTATAAGGCTGTCCTGGGGCTCTGGGGGAGAATACAGAAGACACATCCTTGCCCTCAGAAGCTTTTACCCTGTGTGGTTCCTTGGCACGGGGAGTCAGAAAAGACTGGTTTATATGAAGGGAAAACATTTCGACCTTAGGTTGGAATTTAATGACACCACCTCTTAAAACCAAAGACACTCGTAATAAAATCTTAGTTTTCTGAAGTTGTTCATCTTTCCGTGGTTCTATGAAAGCCTATCCTTACTCTTAGGAGATAACGTTGAATGATCTGAGGTAAAACGGGCATCAGGTGCGCAACATACTTTTTAAATTGTTCGGCAGCAGCAATGGCTGTGTCACTCTTGGAGGAAGTGACAGTGGTGATGCAGGTGGCACTTTGTCAGCGAGTGGCCAGGCTAAGTGAAAGGTATACTGCGGATCACCCTGCTATTTTCGTAACTGTCCCTTACTTTGTATGTTTTCAAAATTATAAGTTAAAGAGTAGTGGGAGTACATAGCTTTTGATGAAGTGACCATTTTCAGATTTTCAGAAACAAAGGTAAGAAACCATTGCTTTGGAAATGATTTCCACTTCAGAAAAGGGATGCGTTCAGAAAAAGCTCTTTCCTATTTCACGGTAACAGTAGAGAGGTTTCTGCTGTGTGACGAAAGCCATAGAAGGGATGAACTTGTAAGGACTGAAGGTCTAGCTTTTTCTAAAGGCTGGGAACTCACTCTTTAAGCAAAAATAGAAATAACTTCTGCACACTGCCTCTTCTTGGAAATAGTATTTCACCGTCTCTTCCCAGACTGTACCCTTGCCACTGTTTCAGGATTAAATGATCAGGTGTCATACTCAGCGTTTTCATATCTAAGATGGGTTGTTCCCTTCAGAAGGTCCTTTGGAGAAAAATGTCTGGGATTTCATAAGCTCTGTTATGTATCTGGAGTTTCAGAAGCTCTGTGTTAAGAATGGTCTAATAACCACCATTATTTAACACACATTACGTATTTATGTTATATTTACTAGTACGAGAGGGAAAACAAGGAATAAAAGTAAATTCTTCTGCAGGGTCTGTTTGTACATGCTATTACCATGCTCCATAAAGAAAAAAGAACTTTAATATTTCAATCCATTTTGGCATTTTTTATCTTATCACTGGATATTGGCATAGAGCATGAGAATATATATATATTCCATACACACACACACACACACACACACACACACACACACACATACATGTACTGGTGCAACCTACATTGTCTGACTGTTTTTTGTTGAAAATTCGTATTGGTTTTGTGTAACATCTAGAGGAGAAAACAGAGATCCAGAAGTTCCATGGTTTACTTTGAGTAAGGAGACAATAATCTCTTATATTCTGATGTGTTGAGTTAGAGCCTGGGGCATTTTCTTAATAATCCAGAGTTTTAACCACGAGCCACGTTTTAAGAGGAATGAGTACGTATCACGAAAATTAATAGGAGTGCCTCGTTCCTGTCCCCCGGACTGATGACGCATCGCATGGCTCCCTGGCCCAGTGATGACATACGGTGAGAGAAAAGGTGATTCAGGAATTGTAAACAGAGTACAAGGGACTGAGGCAGCAGCTTTATCCTAATTCTTTGGGAACAAGGAGGATGGTTGTTGGATTTTCTTCGTACTTGCCCTGTTTCTCTTAAATTATTTCAGGAGGATGCTTTCATGTTTTGAAAGGCAAATTTTTGAAGAGAATTGTGTGCCTCCTAGTCCACACCCAGCCGATGCCTGCCTCTGCTTGCACAAATGGCCTCGGATCTTCCGTGTGGATTCTGTATACCGTCTATCAGTGCGTTGCTCAGCGAGCAGTTCTGAGACCAGAGTGTTGAAAGTTTATGAAGTGCTTTTCTGTTACCTCTTCCGGTGTAGAGTTTGGTTTCTGGAAAATAGTTTAGTTTCAACTGCACTTATGTTTTCTTCATTGTTGCATACATTTTCCCGTTTTTAAGTTCTCCTTCTAAATCTGTTATTTTTCTTGTATTCTCTCCATGTATTCAACACCCATATGCGTGTTTTTGCTCTTAGGTTTTTGTTTGTTCCCAAGATGGAGTTTATTCTCTTAACCATTGTGGTTCCTGCACTGGGATGTAAATAGTGTGCACATATGTTTGGAGGTGGTAATTTCCATCCTGTCTTGGCAAGATGCCCCGAAGCACCCACCTCTTTCTGTCCAGGGGCAAGTTACATCTCTTTATTTTTTATTATTTTAGATGTTTATTTATTTTTGAGAGAGAGGGGGAGAGAGAGCGAGCACAAATAGGGGAAGGGCAGAGAGAGAGAGGGAGACCCAGAAACCAAAGTAGGCTCCAGGCTCCAAGTTGTCAGCACAGAGCTCAACATGGGGCTCAAACTCATGAACCGTGAGATCATGACCTGAGCTGAAGTCAGACACTTAACTGACTGAGCCGCCCAGGTGCCCTACAAATGACATCTCTTTAGAGACACTGTGTGACCTCACCATCTACCACTGTGATCTGTGTTCTCTGTGGTTAAGAATTACCTCTCTACACAGCGTGAGATTTAGTGGTATTCATGGCAAAGAAGAAAAGACAGGAAGAGAAGGTACGTTGAGTGAATTAGAGTATGTAATAGAAGACAGAAGCATGCCAGAAGACAGACAAACGCTAGTGAGAGAAAAAAAGAAAGGCGTAGTAAGAAACAGGTAGAGGAGGGGAACACGAGAGCCCCATTGATGCCCCATTGGGCCTTGTTGTCAGAGAGAAATTTTGGAGGAAATAGTCAACACTGGACAGATCTGCTGTCCCCTCCCTGAAGTTCTGAGAGCGGCCACCAGGGACGCAGTTCACTGTGCTAATGCACGGGCGCTGTCCAGGCGTGACCCAGAAAGGCTAAAGACTACTACTCCCAAAGCTTATAACTAGAAAATGATATAAATTCACTACAAAAAGGTAAAATGTGCAGTAATATTTAAAGATTATTTAAAACTACAAACTGATGACTCTTTCCGTTAAAATAACCAAGTAGTCAGAAGCTGATGCCTCCCAAACGCTGTCCGGTTAGAGGACAGATCTATAACATTTCTCCTGGTGATCAGTGACATGGAATAATGCGGTGTGAAGAAAGCCTGGCACGCTCTCCTCTTCCCTTTCTTTTTCAAGCTTTGACGACTATTGAATTTTGCTCTCTCTGCCCATTTAGACTCCAGAACATCACGAGATGCCCACATTTCCAACAGCTCTAAGTAATAGATGTAAGATTGGGAAGGACAGTGAGGATGCCTGTCTACTTGCCATTGTATCCCCAACGAACAGCAGAGGGACTACACTGAGTAGGTGTTAAATTAACACTTGTGAACGAATAGATGAGAAAGAAAATCGACTCAATCATTTTTGTGAGTGACAAAGAACAGGGCTCGGTTAGGGTAGGATGGACAAAATGCCTTTCTTCTCCTTTGCAATCACTGAATGGAGTTCGGTTGGAAGGAGATCTTTGTGTGATTGATTCAAACACATTCGCCGTCCTATTGCAAAACTGTGCAGCCTGTCTCCCTCTCTGTTCTCATTCTAGAGGACTTCTTTCTGTGTGCAAGCCCTTTTTTGATAAAAACAATACCTCAGCCTGATACCTGCTAGGTGGCAAAGTGGCAGTTGATATGTAGTCAGAGGGGCAAGGGGCTAGTTTTGGTGGAAGTAAAAGACCCTAACTTTATTCGATGAGAATTATAAATTCATAAACTTGTGGGGTGTTTGAGCTGAAAGGGACATTAGTGATCTGATTTTGGTTCAATCCTTTCCATTTTTTTGTAGTTGATGAAAGCTTTTCCTTGAGGAAGTGGTGAAGTTGCTCAACCCAGATCATGTTTATTTTGCTTATTTCTGTTAAGTAACATGCATGGCATTTAGAGTATTTCTTTTTCAAAGGGAACTCTCACGTGTTACTCTGACAAAGAAATTCATGTAATAACTTGCCTGAAGCTTAATTCTTTGAAGTTTTAATTGTATTTATGTGAAAATGTATTTTTAACATCCGTCCTTAACAGCTGTGTTTCCTTGGGGCTGTCAGAAAATTTCTACTCTATTTCTTTATCTGTAAAATGGACACAGAAATATTTGCTCTTTTCCATTCTCCTTTCTCGGGTGTAGCTGAGGACCTGTGAAAACACTTTATAAACTGTAAAGTAATATACCACATACAGAATTACATAAATTCATAGAGTTTTATTATCTATACAAATAAACCCGATCTTTATTATTAATACATGTATGCACAATACAAAATGTTTCTGATAAATTTTTTTAAATTGGAATTTTGGGGCGCATGAGTGGCTCAGTTGGTTGAGCACCTGACTCTCGATTTCAGTTCAGGTCACGATGTCACAGTCCATGGATTTGAGCCCCACATTGGGCTCTGTGCTGACAGTGTGGAGTCTGTTTGGGATTCTCCGTCTCCCTCTCTCTCTGCCCCTGCCCTGCTCGCACTCTCTCTCTCTCTTCCTCAAAATAAATAAACTTAAAAAATAAATAAAAATGCGGATTTTATGGAGTGTTTGGACTGTAGAACAAACATGATGTGATTTTTCTGAAACCAAAATTTCTGACTTTTGTTTTCATATGTAAATAAGTGTGATACTAGCTCTTGAACAACTTATTTAAAACTTCAGCTCTATTTTGATTCTGAAAAGAAAGATTAGGGGTGCTTGGGTGGCTCAGTCGGTTAAGCGTCCGACTCTTGATTACGGCTCAGGTCGTGATCTCACAATTTGTGAGTCTGAGCCCTGCATCGAGCTCCATGCTGACGGTGCAGAGCCTGCTTGAGATTCTCTCCTGCTTTCCCTCTCTCTCTACCCCTCCTCACCCTCTCAAAAATAAAAAATAATAAAAACTTACAAAAATAAAAATAAAATAAAAAAAGATTAATTAGAAGGCAATATCTAGACATGTCCGACTACATAGCTAGAATATTAGTGATGAAAGTACCAGCCCCACCGAAACTAATAAATTTCCCCCTAAATTTGATTGCCTTTGATTGAAGTATGGCCCATACTTTATTACTATATTAGGTTTAGCTCTGTCCATTAGCGATGTCGTAGCGATTGTTTTTTGTTGTTGTTTTTAATGTTCAGGGGTTAGTTTTAGAGTCCTTCAGAAAAAAAAAAAATTCAAGCATTTCTTACAAATTTGCTTTCCGGTCTGGTTTTGTTTTGCTTCAAAATGTGCATATGCCGAACTTCACAGCTCATGAAGTCATCGTGCTTGAGCCTTTGTTCCTGGTTTTTAACGTGATCCTCTTTGATCATCTAACAGTTTGCACTGGCTGGCCGCTGTATGTGAGGCGCTGCGTATCGAGCGGGTCTCTGTCCGTGTCCGTGTCTGTGTCTGGTCTTCCTCGTCAATCTGCACCCACTGCGTGTTGACATTTGCCCTTGGGGTGAGCATGTGCAGGCCCCCTGGGAAATCAGGGACAGGCCCCCTGGCTCTGAGTGAAGTGCACAAAGAGGAGACGTCATTCCTCCTTCAACGCCCTCCCGGTGAAGAACGGAAAATCAAATCTCCTAAGGCCACTGAAAGTGGGCAGATGTCTACCCGCTCTTTCTCCAGCCTTCTGGGTAAAAGAGAAGCAGTCTTGGAGAAAGACCTTTTGCTAAGCAGTAGGTTGCTGGGGAATGGTAGCAAGGCTTTGTTTTATTTTGAAATGTTTGTTTATTTTGAGAGAGACAGAGAGAGAGGGAGAGAGAGAATCCCAAGCAGGCTCTGTGCTAATAGCTCGTGCACTGTGAGATCATGACCTGAGCCAAAGTCAAGAGTCAGATGCTTAACCAACTGAGCCACCCAGGCACCAGGTGTGACATCATCTTGGGTGTCTGGGCTTACTGTCCGTACTCCTTTTAAATTCTGCTTGGTGCTTTATTTTCTTGGCTTTATGGCTATAGATGGCTGTGCTCTTGGAAACGGGGTCGAACAAAAGCCTTTCCGTTTCCCGTGTAACACATGAGTCTCATTGAAAAACATCATCTTCCAAAATAGGTAGAATTCAGGAGAGCAGGGAATGACAATTTCTCATGAGAACGAGTTGCAATTCGAAGAGGAAGCCATGACAACTCTGTGTCTCAGACATTAGCAGCTTAACTTGTTCAGGCCCTGGTTCCATTTTTACCAAATCCTTACTACTTAGTAACCAAACCTTTACTCAGAAATGCATCATTCTGCCCTTATTCCTTCTATTGAACTCTTGTTTTTCTGCGCGTTTAAATGCCAGACTATTTAGTCAGCATATTTTAAATTAGATTAAAGTAATCTATCCTTGGGATCTTGGTACCATTACAAGTTTGCATTTAACAATTATAAATAAGTTATTCTAATAAGCAAAAACAGGCTCTTTGGATCTTCTACTTTGTCCCTTTGGGTTAGGAATAGCATAGTAGTTCCCATTTAAGGTGTGGATAAAGCGTGAATCTCAACATATTCCATTTCATCAACTTCATTATTCATTTATTTATTTTCCAAAAGTTACAAAAACAAGTGCCCATTTACGTTCACAAGTCAAACAGTTCCAACTGGTGAATGCCCAAAGAGTCTCCTTCCGTTCCTGTTAGTGTGATCCCTACACATGCTTCCCTACACCAAGATTAAATACGATAGCCCGATTTAGGATTGTTCCCCTTTAGGGAAAAAAAAATGGGTGACACATTCATCTCCACTCATTTTTTCCCCAACTACATTTAGCACATAACCTGTGGATTTCTGGCCATGAAGTTCCAGGGTTTGGTGCTTTGGTAGAGCAGTTCAGTAAGGAGGCATGGAACAGACTGTCTAAAGGGCACATCTGACCATCTCCTATAAATGAAAATTATTTTAAACAATGAGAAGCACACATCCGAAATGCATGAGTTTACTACATGAAAACAGCAGGGTGTATGTAAATATCTGAACGTGGTGGCTGTCATCTCGAAGTCAAATAGAAGAGCTGCCTGTCTTATGATAAGACTATTGTCTGAAATCGGATCCTGGTATTTACTAATGATTGATGCCGTTTTAACAAGGAAAGTCTATTTTCAAATCCAAGTATAGCTTCTCTAATGATATGCTTCATATTTGTGGATAATGTTTGAGTAACAGTGGGGCAAAAATGCATTGTTTTCCTCCTTTGACTGCTACCAAATCAATATCTTCTACATTATACTTGGGGTTAATATTTTGCTAATACAGTGAGGTCAAAATATGTTTTTCCTCCTAGAAAACCACCCTTTCCTTTGGCCGTATATGTGGACAGATTTTGGTGAGCGGACATGGTGTTAGGAGTGCAGAAAGGGCTACTAACTCTTCTATAGTTGCTGCTTTCAGTCAATAATTGATCCTCAAATACGGTTTTGTGCTTCCTCTTTGCTCTACGAGGGCAGTGGGTCAGCAGCTCCCATTGGCGTTTTCTGTCTTTATCAGAGAATCCACGGGCAGTCATAGGTTCCACGAGACGGTGTGAAACCTTCAAAGGGAGGATCTTATTTGCTGGGATACCCATTCTTTATTGCTTATCTGAAAACCAGATGCCATAGGTGCTGTCGCTGCCCCAGTGCACACGAGCTTGGCGGTTGAGACGAGTGGTGAGGAAGCCTTGACCATGCCCGTTTGACTTGGAGATGAGCCACAGAGCGGCTCATAGGATTGGTTGCACGTTTTTGAAATGCAGTACATCCGCAGCAAAGCTTCCGTAGTGAGCCTTGAAGAGCCCCGGAAGAAACACAGGCTGATTCAAGAGTATTACATTCGATTTTTTACTCTACGGTGGATAATTTGGTCTCTCTCATTTTTTTAATGGTTCTCTGCATCGTTTTTTGCATCTTCCTGAATGAAAAAGAGCCAAATATAGCTACTTGGCTCATTTCATAGATCCGCACTTTGATTAATAGCGTTATTGGCGAGGTGCTAAAAGTCAGGGATGCTGTTACCACCATGCGCACGGGGACTGGCTCCGTGCAGCGGGGTGGGATTTCACATGAGGAGTGCGGCGTATCGCAGTCATCAAGCGACCCCCTGGGTGACCTTGTGTGACGAGCGGAGATCCCCGAAGAGCAATTGAATCAGCATAGCTCAAGCTGGAAATTTCTGACGGCCGCCTCCTACCTTAGCAACAGCCTCGTCTCTCTGGAGCACAAGCGTTCCTGTAAACAGGTGGAGAAATTGAGGGACCCCAAGCGTTCACCAAGTGGAGGGAACTCACGATAGCATTTGCCACTTAGCGTGTTCCCTGAAATCCAGAAGGCAGAGTTGAACGGCAACCGGCGATTGCAAACCGACTGAGAAAGGTCTGCAACAATAGAATTCTGTTTAGACACCAGCAGGCTTTTTCTCCAAGTGGTAGGAGTGAATATTGCAGGCGTCTCTACCCTTCCCTATTCTAAGCAAAGGGCAAATAAACCAGTTAAAAATAACCGGACAGAGGTTTTAGCATGTGAGGATCCTTGCCTACTGTGAGCATACTTGCCTACTCTGTCCCCTTTGTCCACCTTTACGAGGTACGATGGTACCAGGCTGCAGGTTTACACCAGGGCTGAACTTCTGACAGGTTCTGGCTTTAGCCGCACACACGGTTGGGGTCTCGCCGTACTTCACGCGGGATGGGCTCAATCCTCTTCCACTGATCCTCAACCTCTCTCTTTTCTGGGTGTCTCAAAGCCTTCCCAGCATATCCACCACCTGTGAAATGGGAAGCCGGTCGTGGGGTGCTGTCGCAGCCACGAAACTAAATCACGCACGGGGCCTCGCCCCGTGTCTTGCAGAGGAGAACGCGAGAGCTGGTGTGGGGTAATGTGTTCCACTACCTCTGTTTTTTTCTTTTTTTCAGTAATAGGATCTTTTTATTTTCTCTTTGTCTTTCTAAAAAATGTTCAAATAATTTTCATCTGATAACAAAATACTACGCGTCTCCCTTGCATCATTTAAGAACTGCGAAGAAATCCCTCTCCTTCTCCCTCCCCTCTCCCCCTTCCTTTCTGTTCTCTCTTCTGTCTTTTTCTTTTCCTCCCTGTTCCAGGCCTGGGGCGTGTGAGCTTCCAGAACTGGCCAGAGGGGACAGCGAGCGGGAGCGTGAGATGTCCCTGTCCCGGGGCTGGTTCTTCCAACACTCTTCAGAGCTTCTAATGGGAAAGTTGAGCTGTTTTGAAATATCCAAGAACAGTTTTCCTTTAACAGCCGGGAAGAGAAGTTCCTCCAGTCAGTGGCCTAGTGGTGATGATAAACTCTAGTGGTAACCAATGCTGATCGGTCCACGACGACGATACATAAATGTTGAACTCAGAGCTGAACCTCAGTGAGTCCACCAGATTCGAAGTCACACGGTAAAGATGCTATCTGGCTGTAAAGCGACAGCAACAACAGAGCCAGATCTTATCTCTGTGACTTGAACAATCCAGGGGAAATGCAATCCTGATTAAATACTTCAATGAAAGAGAGCCCTCTCTCTCTACTATCTCTCTCCCTCTCTCTCTCTCAAAAATGAATAAACATTAGAAAAAAGGGGGAGCGCCTGGGTGACTCCGTCGGTTGAGCGTCCCACTTCGGCTCAGGTCATGATCTCACGGTCTGTGAGTTCGAGCCCCGCGTCGGGCTCTGTGCTGACACCTCGGAGCCTGGAGCCTGCGTCGGATTCTGTGTCTTCCTTTCCCTCTCTCTTAAAAATGAATAAACATTTAAAAATTTTTTTAAAAAAGACCAGCCATCGGTGACAAAGATTTGGATTCAAGATCTCAGGGTATTTTTGTCGGTGAGTTCTTAAAGCTACCTGAGGGGGATAATAGGTGGCCACAGCAGTGGCCGTGGATGGCATGGTCAGCGTGGGGCAGCCCCTGGAGAGCATTAGCATCTGTTCCCTGGCTCATCTGGCTACAGCGGTCAGCTAGGGAAGTGCGCTGTCTTGTCATGAATGCATGTTAATACAGTCTTCTTGGATAATGCGAGAAAGCTAGCAACAGCGGTGACTGCAATTTGATTTTCAAGAATTGTTCCCACCTCTGGTCAGATAAATTAGTTAAGAGATGGAAAAACACTATATGCTGATATTAACACTCACTTTTTCTTAGTTGGTAAATGAATGCACTGTGATGTAAAAAGACTTGCAGGGGAATCCTCAGCTTAGTGGATAGCTTCTTTTAAAAATATGATTTATGGAAAAATCGGCTAACATACAGTGCGTAAAGTGTATGTTTTGGGGGTAGATTCCCGTGGGTCATCGCTTACACACAACACCCAGCGCTCATCCCAACAAGTGGCCTCCTCAATGCCCGTCACCCATTTTCCCCTCTTCCCTACCGCCCCATCCACCCTCAGTTTGTTCTCTGTATTTAAGAGTCTCTTATGGCTTGCCTCCCTCCCTCTCTGTTTGTAACCATTTGCTCCCCTTCTCTTCCCCCGTGGTCTTCTGTTAAGTGGATGGCTTTGAATTCAGCGCTGCAACTCATTAGCGGTGTGGCCAGGAGCAAATCTCTCTCTGCCACCCTAGTTTCATCTTCTAGAAAAACACCTACTAAAGCCTCTTATTGTGGAAGGTTGCTGGGAGGTAGGAGATTTCTGTCCCAAAGCTGCCTGTGTCCTACTCCCCAGGACCTGTGAATATGTTGGGTTCCATGACAAGCAGGGGGTGGGGTGGGGATGAAGGTTGCGGGTGGAATTAATATTGCCCATCAGCTGTCCTTCCAATAAAAGAACAGTTTCATGCAAGATTCACAAGTGATCATTGTTAGATGACCCTCGTTGCCTCAGTGCTGGAAGATGGTTAAGGTGGGCCACGGAGGGTAGTAACCAAGTGTCGTTTCCCACGTGAAGATGAACAGAAGCTGAAATATCACTGAAGCCAGAACACAGAGCACAGGGCTTACCGCTTCCCTCAGACCAGAGCTCGAGTGTTCAATTACGGTGAATTACCTGACCCATCAACAAGAATGTGGAAATACACAGACAGGGCAATAAATCTAAATCTAGACGACTAAAGCGAAAGATGAATTAGCTCGGAAGTGACAGATTTTTCCACCTTTTTCTTATCACCTGATGAATGTTTCCCCAAATACCAAAGAGGTCTTCTTTGATAAAGCCATGCCAGCAAAGTGGATTTCTGCCCTCTCCAAGGCAGCTGGCCCAAACGTCCATTGCTTTCCTTCCTGTAGATCTTGATGTAAGACCAGCAGGTGTTTAGCGATTATAGACCCTTTAGCACTGCACACATAAGATACCAAGTTGAACATCTCAGACTATGTGGTTGTAGTGAATTCTGGCGATGAAGATGATTTTTTTTTAAATTTTGAACTTAAGAAAGCCTAAGTCATAGGCACTAGAAAGTCTCATCTTGGTCTTTGAGTTTGGCTACCATGTTTCAGAATCACCTGGTTCAGTAAGTCTGGCCATGATGGACTTGATCTGTGTTGTGGGGTTAAATCCTATCCCCACACCTGATTTGGGTATCGAAGTCCTAACCCCCAGGACCTCAGAATGGGACCTTATTTGGAAATAGGGTCATTGTAGAAGTAATTAGTGAAATTACAATGAGGCCATGTTTGGGTAGGATGGGCCCCTAATCTAAAATGACTCATGTTCTTGGGGTTGCCTGGGTGGCTCAGTCGGTGAAGCATCCGATTTCTGCTCAGGTCGTGATCTCACGGTTCCTGAGGCTGGGACCCATGTCGGGCTCTGCGCTAACAGCCTAGGGTGTGGAGCCTGCTTCAGATTCTGTGTCTCCCTCTCTCTCTGCCCCTCCAACCACCCCGCCCCCATGCCCATGCTCTCTCTCTTTCTCTCTCAGAAATAAAAACATTAACAGTATTTTTTCATTAAAAAAATCAATAAAATGACTCATGTCCTTATAAAAGGAGAAATCTGGACACATCCACACACACACTCAGAAAGACGGGGGGCGGGGGGAAGTCACGTCAAGATGAGTTACGCCACCATAAGCCAAAGAAGTACCACGACTTAGCAGAGGAGCCTGGAACAGATCCTTTCCGAGAGAACTTCAGGGGGAGCATAGCCGTGCTGACTCCTTGATCTCTGACTTCTAGCCTCCAGAACTGTGGGTAAGCTACTGTATTTACAGTACTTAGTCATGGCATTCCTAGAAAGCCATTGTCACCTCAGCAGCACACGCCCGTCAAATTCAACCCACAGGTGATCAAGCAGCTCAGACACTTAGGCACATTATCCCATAAAAAACAGGAAAGGCGTGACATCTCGTGAAATAGCTAGTTCTAACATCTTTATTAATCATTTAGCTTGTCTGGGGCTTGAGTTTTATTCATCTGCTAATTGAGGAGGCTTAGTTTTTCTGAAATCTTTCCATTTGCCTACCCCCGAGGGCAATATAACATAAAACCCCAGAGAGTTGGGATTTGCCCAGAGCAGCCCACTCCCAGCTTAAGTGATCTGTGAAACCCTGTATTAAGTCTTGAAGACTCGTGTGGATCTAATTCTTTTCCACATGGTATGTGTTTGCTTTCATATTAAATAATATTTGCAATTGCTTATCATCACCTAACGTTGAAGCACTAATGTTATGATCTGTACTTATACCCTAGATCCATATTCCTTTGCATATTATCACATGTCCCAGTTCCTGGCACCTCTGTTGGAGAACAGTAGGGCTGCACTATCTGTGGTCCCTTCCAGCCCTAAAACCCTGGACTCCTGGGACTGTTCATACATGGCTTACATCATTAAAGACCAGATTGTGTCTCTGTGTGTGAGGCCCCCAGATGAGTCCCCCTTTGTCTTTGTGGATGCCAAATGCACACTTCCAGAATGAGTTAATATAAAATTAAAGTACCACTCATTGAAATGATTTCACTGGCTTGTATGAAAAACAGGTGTCTGCTGGGTGGCTTCCCCCTAAGACACTTTGATTAGGGCAAATTGCTGAAGGGATCTGTTCATTTTGTGTATAGAAAATTAGGATAGTGGGGGAAGATGCCTCAAATTAGATTCTGTAATCATCTGCCACTGCTTTTGCCACTGAAGTCGTTTGTGACCGAATCACTTACTGACAGAGCCATCACACGCAGCCTCACAGCCACAGTGAGGGAGGAGCCGCCCCTGGAACTGGGCATTGCCTTTAGCTCTGCTCAAACCCCTCTCAACTTGGCAAGTTTCCTCCTCTGTGAAATTGGGGAAACAATTCATCTTGGGTCTGCTGTGAAGACTAAATACAATCATGCAGATCAAATATTTTTTATAAACTTGAAAGGGCCAGATAGCTATCAAAATTACTATTTTGTCATTCTTCCTTCCTTCCTTCCTTCCTTCCTTCCTTCCTTCCTTCCTTCCTTCCTTTTTTAAAGTAAGATTCATACCCAGCACAGGGCTTGAACTCATAACCCTGAGATGTAGGCCTGAGCTGGGATCAAGAGTCAGATGTTTAACCAGCTGAGCCACTCAGGTGCCCCTATTTTGTGCATTTCTAAATAGACCCAAAAGACATTGATGGGATTGCCAGTGGGGCTGACATGCCTTGTGCTCAGGGCCCTTTAGTGTGTAATGAACTTAACCAAGAAGGATGAGATACCAAGAACAGGAGTCTCAGGCTTCAATTAATGTAAACATTTTTGGGGAAAATAGCGGTGACTCCATGCTAAGACTAAAGCAGTGTAGACACCTGTCGGGAAAGGGGTGAATAGGCGTCAAATACACTTTTCAATATAGGACAGAGTGACCAATCATCTTCTGAGGAAGACAGTGAGTTTGTATTGTTGAAGTACCCGCAAACTCAAAAGGGATAATGCAGTGTATTAAAGGTGAAATCGAATGAACAGAAAAATTGGGTGGACTGGTTGCTTGTCTACAGGTACCAAGACTTTGATGATGGTAGCATCCAACTGCAACTCAATTTGATTTTAGTGATTATTAAAAAAAAGAAGGAAGGAAAGGAGGGAGGGAGGGAAGAAGGAAAGAAGGATGGACGGACAGACAGGTCTACTTCTTTTGATTATGTGGAGGTGAACTCTTCAAGTATTGGACACTTACAGAGCCAGCAGGTGAACACAACATATGTCTTTCGAATAAATGTGTAGTGTGATATCACACGGGATGGGGACCTTACAGCAATTTGTTGGGGTCTCCATGTGTGAGGGACCGTACTATAGATACTAGCTATATACCATTAGCGAAAAAAATAAGAGAGAGAAATACTTTGTCTCACGAAACTTATATATGTTATATACAGAAATATAGACAAATGATCACCTAATAGTGAGGTGATGATATATGCCCAGAAGAAAGATAAAACAGGTAAAAGGCTGAGGAATGGTGGAGTGGTACCGTTTTAAAGAGGCTGGTCAGGGAAGGCCATAAAAAATGAGGGAGCAAGGAAAGGGGCCTTGGGAAATGGAGGAACAGGTTTGTAGGGAGCAAAAATAGTAGGTCAGGAGCCCGGTCATGGTCCTAGAAAAGCCACGACCCCCCAGGAGGTCAGTGAGGCTGAAGGAGAGCAAGTAAGAAAATGAAGACAGAAGAACTGAGATCTGAGTGTGACAGGACCAGGTCATGACAAGTCCTGTAGGACTTGAGGCAACACTCTGAGTGGGATGGATTTCACCTGGGGAGCCATTGAGAGGAAGATGGGGAGGAGAAGCAAGACACCATCTCTGTGCCCTTCCACAACACCAGCGTCTCCCTCTTCACCCAGCCGTGGCCATGGTGTGTCCTCTTCTCCCTTAGTGTCTCCCACCCTGGACAAGTGAGGAACAGTGATGGTCCCGTGAAAGTAGAGTTCTGAGAATGTTCATGCTGTAATCCATCCTGAAGATGACCTTTCTTTCACTGACCCCCTAGAAGCCTTTGGAGCTGCGGAACCACTGTCTTGCTTGCTCTTGTATTAGTTTCTATAGATTCATATGTTTCTTATCTTTGGAAACCTACTGAAGATCCCTAAATGAGGGCCTGCTTTTAAAACCCGTATTTCGCGGGGCGCCTGGGTGGCGCAGTCGGTTAAGCGTCCGACTTCAGCCAGGTCACGATCTCGCGGTCCGTGAGTTCGAGCCCCGCGTCAGGCTCTGGGCTGATGGCTCGGAGCCTGGAGCCTGTTTCCGATTCTGTGTCTCCCTCTCTCTCTGCCCCTCCCCCGTTCATGCTCTGTCTCTCTCTGTCCCAAAAATAAATTAAAAAAAAAAAAAGTTGAAAAAAAAAATTAAAAATAAATAAATAAATAAATAAATAAAACCCGTATTTCGCACTTGCACACAGAAGACATGTAACAAAGCTTCGCTACCGTGCAACAGAACACTAAGTTTAATGCCTTTTTAAAAAATGTATTCTCATGAGAAAAGAAGCAATTCACGGATGACCTTAATGAGAATAAAATTGGTACATTCTCAATGGAGACAGTCTTTATATATCACAATGAATAAAAATAGAGAGCATAATTTTTTAAAAGGAGAACCCAAGAATTAAACTGGAAAGGGAAGCAAAACTATGAAACTCACGAGATTAATACTAAATATAACATACTTGATGGAAACTCATCATTTGCCCTCGTCCTCTGGGACAGAAGTCATAACTTTATACAAAGACAGAGGGCTGCCGGATTAAATGCGGGATGCTCTGTTAAATTTGAATTTCTGACAAATAGTAAATAATGTCAGTATAAGCATATCCCAAGTGCTTACACTCAAAATTGCACATCATCCGAAATTCAGATTTAACTGGTGTCCTGCGTTTTTGTTAGCTAAATCTGGCAGTCCTACAAAGAAGAGGCAATTGACTCATGGTCTCTAGACTACGAAGAGTAATTGCTGAAGTAGCAGCAAGAGGTTATGTTGAGTCTTCTGTATCCACCATTGTCTTTGACCTTGCTCTGCTTAGGAAGAGCAGCCTTGGCTGCACTCCTTCCATATGCCTCTCCAGGTCCTCTCTGTCACCTGTCTCCACCCTGCCTTGGGCACCTGGTGGCTGGTTGCCTCAATGGGCTCCCTGGTCATCTTGTTCCCATTGGGCTCAGCTAATGGGAAACACCAGTAGGAGACAGGAAGGCAGGGAAAGAGTGCTGTCAGGGTATTTAATTGTTTTCACCAGTTCCTTCCCTGCCATGTTGTTGTGGCTCCTTTTGGGGTCTCATTCACTCTTTGGTCCTAGAACAGGTAACAGGTTTGAGCTGCTGTTAGCCCGAGGGCAGTACTTTGTAAATTGTCCCTTTTTAAGATTCTCCTCAAATTTCTGAGCCTAGGGTGTTGTCTCTTTCCTGCTGAAAACATAATCCAGGAAAGGATATGCAGTAGATATCCAAGGTCACGTGTATGATCTGTGAGCGTGAAAGCGTGAATTAGAAAGAAAAAAAAATAATAAAGAACTGGAAAGAAAATGGCAGAGTTGGCATTCTGGCTGTGCCATTCAGATGGTGAGGTCCTGGTGGGCACTTAGTCTCCTTTATAAAATGGATATCTGCTCCTGAAAAGTTCCTGGAAAAAATGAATAGAAATAAAATCTTAACCAGCTACAAAAATAAAAATAAAAAATGAGCTCTGTGGAAAAAAGCAATTTATCACTAGAATGCCCATGTCCCCATAGAATAAGACCGTAAATCCTGTATTTATAGAACATGGGTTTTTAAGAGGCTTTTTTCAGAGATCTAGAAATTTAGTAGGTGAAAAGAAAAAATCAACCATTCACATCTTGTCTTATGCCATTCTTTCCTGCAACCCCTCCTTCCTGCTTGTGCCTCACTGTGCTACTGAGTTCTCTTCCCTAAAAATGGTGCTCAGCACTTCACCTCTGGCTCAGAACTTGGATGAGTCCTTTCAATGCAACTAGTAGGTTTTCGAGAAATATTTGCTAAATTTAATTGCATTTCTGCTCCTTTGGCCCAATTGTCTTAGATGCGGTTGGGAGACAAGCAAAAGAGAAATAGCTAAATCCCCTAATAATTATTTCTCTAAACTTTCGCAGAGAATTAGCCCAGCCTATTGAAGCATGGCTGATCCCACACAGTAGAGAAGACACACACCAGGCCAGTGGGTGGATTCTTAATTAAGATCGGGGATCTTTTATTTAGAGGCTGGCCCAAATCAGAAGATCCTAGCTACTATCGTCATAGATGTAGGAGGGTTTCAGGAGTTCTTTGGTTTTGTTTGGTTTTACTTTGAGTATCCAGGCAAGGTTGTTGAAGGGCAGGAGAGCAATCAGTGAAGAGATTGACTGTTCTTGTCAGAATTCTTCAGCCTGATAAATTTGAGGGCTAGAATTTCTTTGTACTGTTGAGTGAAGATTCCTTAGCAGATTTCTCCATATCTGCCATATTGTGTTTTACTCTCTCCTGCCATCTGATTACATAAACAGATAGAATAGTTTCTTCTTAATCTTTTATAGTTTGCAAGTATCTGTAAGTGTATTTCATTGTAGTCTGTTTTCTAGCTTAGTACATTTAACTGATTTCATTTTGTACCGAATTGATCTGTTTTATTCCCAGCTAATTTTTCCAGGAATTATCACCCATCCCAATTATGTACAATGTAAAGCTCCAGCTCTCTTACTTGGTACAGGATGGGCTGTGTATCACATTGTTATACTGAGAAACTCTCTTGTGTTCTAATCAGTCTTCCCTCTTAAGACTGGCTTTTTGGCATTCTTTGGGTTCTAAAATTCTATTTGAGAATTGCTAGAGTGTTTATTCTCCTTTTAATATTTTCTACCTTTTCTCAATACTGGTGATGGATACTACGTACAATCTTTTATATTATAACGTAGGCATATATAACCTTAAACTATTTCTTTTAGATCTGCCTATAAATTCTGAACAACTGTTCAGCTGTTTCTTGATCATCTCCACCAGTTTCTCCCAGTTTTCTTCTGGTCTTACAGAAATCGTGTGTCCAAAATACCCTTGTGTAAAGGGAAGGGAAGTCAAGACCCTCTACCTTTGAAACCTCTACCATGGGTCATTCACTACGTTCAGTTCTTTATATGCATTACTTTGCTTAGTCTCCACAGGGGTCTTGCAGAGCAGATGGTGTTATCCCTATTTTTTTTATGAGGAAACTGAGGTTCACTGAAATAGGTAGGATAAGCCTTCCAAGGTCACTGAGTCAGTAATGGTGGGATCAGAATATCACCTAAAAGCGATCATAGCAATCATTATGATGACAATAGCTAACATTCCCTAGATTCCCACTGTGACCCAGGCTCTGTGTTAAGCATTTAGGAAACCCAACAATAACCAAATGTTATTAATCCCATTTTCCAAATGAGGAAGCTGAGGCTAAGCAAGGTTGAGTCCCATTGGCTCAAACCCAGGCTCAACACCAATCCCACAAACGTTCTTCCCCTACATCCTGTGTCATACCCTGTGCTCAACTTTTATGAGTATCTTGGATGACACCCCAAGGATTATCTCCTTGAAAATCTATTCATATTTCATAATTATAGTAGTTTGAAATTTCATGGCATTTCAACAGAGCATGGTGGCATTTCCCAATATTAGCTGGAAATATGGTAGAAATCTTGAGCTTCTGTTTGGTGACACAAAGCTGTACAAAGGCAAATGTATATACCTGATTTTTACGGGAGGCAAATACCCTAATTGTCTTTAGATCTGAGTTCCTTGGAACACAAGTGCGCAATGTTGGAGTTTTGTTGAGAGAACAGTGACATATACGATAAGTGCTAACTGTAGCAGATTTTGAAAGCATGGTTTGCATTGTTGATGTGCATTCAGTCATGGAGAATAAATGAGTTAAATGCTTGCTGGAGGAAGGCCAGTTGGAAGTATACCATTCAAATGATCTCTGGTATGCTCCCATAAAAGGGGAATGATTGCCTTCTAATTAAAACATTCATTGTTATCTTCTGGACACTGGATGCCCCACGGTTTAGATCTAAAACCAGCTGACTTGGGAACCCTGTACTCCGCCTTTTCCAGCTTCTCTACCCTATGTTAGTGGCACGGGGGCCTCTCACTGGTGTCCCATGGCAGGGCTTGAAGGAAAGATACACCCTGCCATTAAAAGACACACAAGCAAGGGTAAGGGATCAGAACAGGTGGGAACCATCTGTTCTGGGGGTGGGAAGTGAGCCTTATGCTCAATTATTTCCCTTTTCTTATTTTTATATAATTGGTCTTCACTGACCTGCATTACTGTTCAAGGCATACAAACACAAAACAAACCAAGTTTTTAATTTAAGTGGAACTGATCCCCATTATGTGTAATACATACCTAATAATTTATGCATTATAAAGTAGAATTTACCAATGACACTGGAGCTCTGGAATAACATTTTTTTTTCTTAAAACAATGAAAAAATCTGATTTATTCAGACGACATTTATTGAGTGCATATTAAGCACCAATCACTGTTCTAGGTGTCTGGGATACTTTAGTAAAAAACCAGACAAAAATCTTCCCTCCTGTGACTTCTGCTGGGGAAAAGGGTACCTCCAGTAAGCACAACCAATATACAGATGACGCTGTCTGTTGGGGGGTGAGCACCGTGGGGGAATGAAATGCACAGGGCTGAGAAGAAGAGTTGTGAATGACAGTGGCAGGGTCGCTGTACTAAAGAGGGGCAGGCAGCCAAAATGGGCCTCATTGAGAAAGTGATGTTTGAGGAAATGCAAAAAGGAGAGGTAGAGGAAATGTATTTGAGGGCAAGGAGCAAATTGAGGCAGGCCTTAGAGCCAGGATGTGACTGGCATATTTCAGAAATGACACAGAGGCTGGCAGGGGGCTGGGTTGAATGAACGGAGTGGGGCGGTAGGGTTACAGGTAGCTCAGAGAGGAAGTGGAGGGCCAGGCCTCATAGGGCATTGCAGTTCTGTAAAGTCTTTGTGGCGTGGGGAGCCACTGCGGGAATTTGAGCAGGGGATTGACTCTGTTTTAGAAAATACAGTGGCTACTGAGTGGGGAAAAGACAGTGGTGGGCACGGGCATGGCTGAGACTAGAGATGGGGGACCGTGAGCAGGAGCCCCAGTAAGGGACAGGATAGTGGTCACGGCATCGAGGTGGGCAGAAGGGTTCACATTCCCGGCACAATTTGATTGAATGGGGTTTACTGATGACCTGGGTATGAGGTGTGAGAAAAAAGAGCTCAATTAACAATAACTCCTGATGCTTTCGATCATTTACTGTCAAGTGGGAAAATAGATTTTTTTTCCCTGGGAAATCTTTATTCTTGTAAAGAGAATTACATTTGAAATGTGCATAACCCCAGGGCGGGGGCAAAGAATATGGGGCCAGGAGGAAAGCAAAGAAAGATTAATGGCTAAGCCAAGTCCTGCTCTGTGCCAGGAGCTTCGCCTACACTCGCTCACGTGTCCATTTCCTCTGGGCCATCCAGCTGGGTTACGTTACTCCAGTTGGAATCCAAAGAATTCCAGGCAGAGCTCAGATCTTTTCTCAGCAATGACCTGGCAGTAAAGTGAGGGTAGGGCAGAGGGAGGAGGGGCCCCAGGGACACCCCTGCCCTTCCCTCCTTCCTCTTTACTCACTGTCCCTTGTACCTCCTGACCAGGAGTTGGATGGTCCACCATTGGCCTCAAAGTGGCAAAGTCATGGTGTTAAGATCCATGTATGGAACCGTCCTATGCAAGTTTGGTTAAATAAAAAATAAAAATGTCTAGACTCCAATTATAGATCTAGATTTTTTTCTAAAGTTTGTTTATTTTGAGAGAGAGAGAAAGGGAGAGAGTGCACATGAGTGGGGGAGGGGCAGAGAGAGGGAGTGAGAGAGAATTCCAAGCAGGTTCTACGCTCTGAGTGCAGAGCCCGACGTGGGACTCAATCCCATGAACCATGAGATTGTGACCTGAGCTGAAATCAAGAGTCGGACGCCTAACCAACCAAGCCTTAAAGGTTCCCCTCGATTTTTTAAAAATGAGCCACATTTATCATGCACAACACTGTTCTTAGCAAATCAGACAGACCTACAAAGTCTTACATTGTATCCTGGTTGAAACAATTCATCTTTCATCTTTGTTTACATTTCCAAAATTTATGAAATGGAAGTTTGGGGGTTTTTTTTTTGCATATTTTATGGCATGATTTTTTTTTTAAAGTATAGATCTAGAGAAGAGTGTCCCGTGGTTTTTGACTATCCAGTTACATATGAGTATAGCATTGTGGTAGAATCTCATACAGTATTCTTTGCACAGAGCTGGCGAATCTCTGTGAATTTTCTTTCAAATCTCCGGGAACTATCCTGAACACGTCTTTGTTGCCTTTTGCTGGGGAGATATCTAGAATTTAAATTGTGTTTGCTGAGGATGATTCTGGAAATGGAACCAAGGGAAAACAAGCCATTTTATTAATCTTTGGGTGTGCGTGGGAGTTGAAGCAGAGAATAATAAAATTAAGGTGTTCTTTTTCACTGTGGAAGCTATAGTCAGGATAATTCTCCCTCCCTCCCAGGTTAGAGGTTTCCCAGCAGTAATCTCGAAGGGAACTCTCATCAGAATGGGTGTCCATGTAGGATCATTTTCCTTTCCTGTCTTCTTTGGGTGGATGGATTTCTCCTCTTCTTTTCTTTTCTTTTTTTAAAATTTTTAATATTTATATTTGAGAGAAAGATGGAGACAGAGACAGAGAGCAAGCAGTGGAGGGGCAGAGAGAGAGGAAGACACAGAATCTGAAGCAGGCTTCAGGCTCCAACCTGTCAGCACAGAGCCCAACATGGGGCTCGAACCCATGAACTGTGAGGTCATGATCTGAGCCAAAGTCAGACACTTAACTGACTGAGCCACCCAGGCGCCCCTGAAAGTTAGCCATTTTATTTTATTTTATTTTATTTTTAAAATTTTTAACGTTTATTTATTTTTGAGACAGAGAGAGACAGAGCATGAATGGGGGAGGGTCAGAGAGAGAGGAAGACACAGAATCTGAAACAGGCTCCAGGCTCTGAGCAGTCAGCACAGAGCCTGATGCGGGGCTTGAACTCACGGACCGTGAGATCATGACCTGAGCCGAAGTCGGAGGTCGGCCGCTTAACCGACTGAGCCACCCAGGCGCCCGAGAAAGTTAGCCATTTTAAAATGAACAGCGCAACGGCATTTGGTTCGTCCACCATGTTGGGCCGCCATCTCTCCCCACCCGCGGTCCTGGCAGACCATCAGTCTGCGTTCTGTCTTCATGGGCTGACCTGTGCTGGATGCTTCCTCCAAGCAAAGTCAAGCAGTGTCCGGCCTCTTGCATCTGGCCTCTTGCATGTAGCATGCCTCCTCGCTCACCTCGTACTGTCTGCCTGCCAGGAACAGAAAATGAGGACAAGCCTGGTTGCTAAAGCCAAACACCGATGCCACCAAGGCAAGGGAGCAGGTGTTCAGAAGGAGAGGAGACCCAGTGAGGAGCAAAGCAGGAGCTCAGAAGAGCCCCTCAGGGGTGCAGCTGCTTCTCGAATGTCCGCCCTGATGTGGGCTAACTTCAAGCGCTGTTTGAGGACTATGCTGTTGAGTGCACGCGCTGAAGGCTTGTGCCGCTCAGGGGATATTAGAAGGTGAAAGGAAGCATTGCGTGGCCTCCTGGTTGCCCGTTTACTCCATGGAAACTCAAGCCTTCATTTTAATGCCAAAGCACTTCTCTGCTGTGGGCGAGAGCACAGGATCTGCGTGCATTTCGAGGTTAAGACATAAACTTTAAAATACTACCTTGCCCGGTTGTGGGCCTCTTTTTACACTCTGACCCCAGACCCCAAAATAAAGCCAGGTAATCACAGTGGCCTTATGTCATAGTGTTTTGGGAAATCTGTGTGTCATGCTTGGTGTCATACCAGATGGACAAAGGTCAGCAGCTACAGAGGTGACATAGCCAGCAGGAAACCAGGGCAGAAAGCTACTCACAAACGCTAATAAAAGGATTTTTTGAAAGGAAGTAAAATCATGATTCATGCAAACATGAACACGAGTCAGGGATTTTATTTAATGTATTTACTAATGAGGGAACTGGCAAGGCGTTACCTGGTTCCGTTGAGGATTTGGCTCACGGGACTTGTATTATCTCTAGGACAGACTCTCCCACACTGCCACGAACAGACAGAAAATGTTTGTATTGCTATCAGTCTTCTAGTAACGTCTTCCTAGGTTGCAAAAGGTTAGTCACAGGTGAGCAAAGGTATGGACGGCCAGGATGGGTGGACTTGGTAAGACACCCAAAGCCCATTTAATCATTTTTTGCCCGTTTCAGTCTTTCACAATTTTTCCTGACAACATACTTGAAATGGAGAAATATTGGACTTGACCACTTGCAGTCCTTAGACTGGGTCTGTCTCCAGGTAGGCTGCCTGCTGAAGGTCAGAAGATATTCTGGAAAGCAAGAACCATGCATGCCCAGCCCTCCATCCGCTAGGATGCCTCTACTCCACAGAATTACTAATCCATACATGTTGGGCAGTTGCGCAAATATTGAGATTAAAATAGCCTGCTTCCTGGAAAAATAAAAAGTGCTTGCTTGGTGCCTTGATAGGGAAAGGAATGCATGCTCAAATACCTAATATTTAAACTTCCCATTTGAATTTTATTTTTTTTATTTTAGTATTACAGTTTTTTTTTACGAAGAGAGAGAGAGAGAGAGCGAGCACATGTGAGCAGGGGAAGAGGGCAGAGGGGCAGAGAGAG